>NC_135984.1:18746640-18952655 GCF_053455715.1 Rhinoraja longicauda | reverse complement strand
AAGGCATCCCCTGCAATTAGACAGTTTCGAAGGAGGTGTAATTGTTGATGATCCGGGTGTGAATATAGAATAAACAGAAAAGATCCAAGAAAAGATCTGGGCAAAGAAAAGGAAAGATGACGTATCTTGAGACCCAAATGTATTGATGCACCTGAGTCTTCTGCCAAGTACATGGGAGAGACTGTCATAGCAGAGGGCAACAGAGCAAATTGATAAAGCATCAATCAGAATGACCATGAGGGTGTTTTAGACTGGCGAAAGCCCTGTTCTTGGTTTCATCCATTATATTAGCACAGGTGCTAATGTTCAGAAGTTTTACTCCTTAAATGGGAGTACTTTTCTTTTCATATTTATCTGGAGCTGTGTGGCATTTTTATCTGGAATACTATTGTGCTGCACGACAACTAATTTGAATGAATGAATGAATACGTTTATTGGCCAAGTATGTGCATCTACAAGGAATGTGCCTTGGTGCTCCACTCACAAATGACAACACAAACATACAGTTAACAATTAAGAATAAAGCGTAAAGCATAATTTCTGAGGAGTACAGTTAAGTTAGGCAGAACATTTTTAATGTGGGGTAAAATGTTAAGGGAGGTTTGATGCTGAATGGGTCAAATTTAAACACAAAATGCTGGAGTAACTCAGCGGGTCAGGCAGCATCTCAGGAGAGAAGGAATGGGTGACGTTTTGGGTCGAAACCCTTGGGTCTTGACCCGAAACATCACCTATTCTTTCTCTCCTGAGATGCTGCCTGACCCGCTGAGTTACTCCAGCATTTGTGTCTACCTTCCATTTAAACCAGCATCTGCAGTTATTTTCCTACCCATCAAATTTAAATGTACTTTGTCTAAAACAATGCAGCACTGCTTAAATGTAATGTTGATCTTTCACTCACTAATAAACAAGTTTTGTCTCATTATACTGACATAGGTGGTTGAAAAATATAACTTTATAATTATAGTTTGTCTGTTTGTCTGTTTGTTTCTATGTTAATTGTATTTGTAAAGCGCTTTGTGCATGTGTTAAGGCGCTATATAAAATAAATATATTATTATTATTATTATTATTATAACTTAACTGTGGACAGTCATTCACGAAAAACAGTGTTTTATTTTTGTCAGAAGCTTAAACCATTCCGATTGTTAACCATGCGTGAATTGATACTTTTTGTTCCATCCCTCTCCTTTCTTTTTTAATCAGATCCCCTGAGAGTCATAGAGTCATAGATTGATATAGCATGGAAACAGGCCCTTTGGTCCAACTTTCCCACTCCGGCCAACTTGCCCCAGCTACACTTGTCCCACTTGCCCACTTTGGCCCATGTCCCTCCAAACCTGTCCTATCCATGTAACTGTCCAACTGTTTCTTAAACGTTGGGATAGTCCCAGCCTCAACGACCTCCTTTGGTAGCTCATTCCATACACCGACTGCCCTCTGTGTGAAAAAGTAACCCCTCCGATTCCTATTAAATCTTTTCCCCTTCACCTTAAATCTATGTTCTCTGGTCCTCGATTCATCTACTCTGGCCAATAGACTCTGTCCATCTACTCGATCTATTCCTCTCATGATTTTATACTTTATAAGATCACCCCTCATCCTCCTGCGCTCCAAGGAAATAGAGTCCCAGCCTTTTCAACTTCTCCCCTTAGGTCAGACCCTCTAGTCCTGGCAACATCCTCGTAACGCCTCTTCTCAATTGAAAGGATCAACTTGTGTTCAGAATGGACTCTGGCCATCCGCTGGTACTCGACTGAAATAGTCATTGATCATTAAACCAAACAGTTTTGTGTGGAGAAATAGGTCATTTAAGAGGCCAGTGATCCCAGCAGGCTATCTGCCTTCTTGCACGCAGTTTATTGTAATCGATCCCTTCCAGAAGAGTACACTTGCAATTATTTAATTCTTGCACTAAGGCAACTTCAACCCCCACAAACATCACCTGTCCTGGGACTGAGCTAGGGAAGCAATATTTGGACGTTTAGTTTACAGATACAGCGTGGAAGCAGGCACTTAGGGCCACCGAGTCCGCACCGACCAGCGATCCCCGTACGCTCACGCTCTCCAATGCACTAGGGACAATTTACAATTTTTACCAAAGCCAAATTATACCTACAGGCCTGTATGTCTTTGGCGTGTGGGAGGAAACCCGGGGAAAACCCACGCATTCATGGGGAGGACATGCAAACTCCGTACGGACAGCACCCGTAGTCAGGATCGAACCCGGGTTTCTAGCCCAGTCAGGCAGCAGCACTACCGCTGCGCCACCGTGCCGCTCCCATTACTGCATTACACGTATTTGAACTTTAAATCATGTTGCACCTATTCCAGCTGGATAATCTCATGCTTAATAGTCAAAATATTTGGATTTTTGGAAGATCTTTTGAGAGTTGGATGATTGAAAATCTGTCAAGGCAGCAGCCCTTGTGTGGCATGTGTTCAGAGGTCGATCTGCCCTGAGGCCATCATCTCTCTGTCACTGTTAAATGTTCTGCATTCGATCCAATTACAATTAGATAAAATGCTACTGCTTCAGACCTTATCACAGATTATTATACATCACAACAAATTGCTTAGCTAACCATGTGTGTTTGATTTGTTTAAACCTGCTGGGAAATAATGCCAAGGGTGGCTTTGAGGCCCATATATTTACATCCTTAATAATAACTAATTTTTACAAGTTATTTTCTTGTGGTTTTGACTGATAGCTTTTTTACTTCATTCAAAAGGCCAAAATAGACCGCATAAAAGGAGAAGGTGCAGCTGTTTGAACATATTTATTAAGTGCAGGAAAGGAGAGCAGCTAAATCAGATACACGGTTATTACTGTGTTGAAGCTAAACATTGAATACTAGATAGGCAAAATAAAGTAGAAACCTAGAATTAGCAGTTGCTGAATTTTATTTTTTATAATGGCAGAACTATGGCCACATCATGTCCAGAACATGATCGAAAATGTCATTAAGTTGTCCACTCTGAAACAAGGAAATGACTCTAAACAAAGGAAACTATAAAGGTATTAGGATAGAATTAGACTCATAGAGTCTTACAGCATGAAAAAAGGCCCTTCGGCACAACTTGCCCATGCCGACCAAAATCCCCCTTCTACACTAATCCCACCTGCCTGTGTTTGGCCTTGAAATTTTCCTTTTCATGTACCTGTTCAAATATTTTTCAAACGTTGTGATAATACCTGCTTCAACTACCTCCTCTGGCAGCTCATTCCATATACCCACCATCCTTTGTGTAAAAATCAATTGCCCCTCGGGTTCCTATTAAATCTTTCCCCCCTCACCTTAAATCTATGTCCTCTCCTTCTTGCTTCCCCTACTTTAGTTTGAGTTTAGAGTTTAGAGATACAGCACGGAAACAGGTTCTTTCGGCCCACCAGGTCCGCGACGACCAGCGATCCCCGCACATTAACACTATCCTACACGCACTAGGGACAATTTTCATATTTACCAAGCCAATTAACCTACATACCTGGACGTCTTTGGAGCGTGGGAGGAAACTGAAAATCTCGGAGAAAAACCACGCAGGTCACGGGGAGAACGTACAAACTCCTTACAGACAGCACCCGTAGTCGGGATCGAACCCGGGTCTCCAGCGCTGCTTTCGCTATAAGGTAGCAACTTTACCGCTGCGCCACCGTGCCTCCCTACTCTGGGAAAAAGACTCTGTGCATCTACCTTATTTATTCCTCTCATGATCTTATATACCTTTATAAGATCACCCCTCATCCTCCTGCACTCCAAGGAATAAAGTCTTAGCCTGCTCACTCTCTCCCGATAACTCAGGCCCAACAGTCCTGGCTAAATCCTCGTAAATCTTCCCTGAATGTGGGAACAGCAACAGATGTACAATGTATTCAAGGAAAGGATTAGAAAATTATTTTTTCAGATTTCTTCTTCTGAAGTTAATTTGCAGCAAGAATTGCTTCTCAAACGAGACCATGCAGACACAAATGTCAAACACAGAAAGCCACACTTTTCAACGAATGGAAAGGGTAAATGGATAGGAAAGATTCAGAGGGATATCGGTCAAACGCAAGTAAATGCGACTTGCATAGGTGGGGCATCTTGGTCGTCACGGGTGAGTTAGGCCGAATTGCCTGTGTTTGTGCTTTGTGATTCTATGTGTTGCTAACAATGCTTGACATACACACAAGTCATGAGGTGTCTGATGGAGATCCTTGTGCTCGATCAGATGATGGCAAGTTTGAATGAAGGACTTGTTGGAAAATCTCCGTTTGAGAATGAGACCATTTTCTTTGTGGGGGTCACAATTTACAGAGGATAGGGATTGATGCAGTAAAGTATGAGACACAACATCCTAAAATACAACCATTGTCTGAAGATGAAGATAAACTTGCGCAAATAAAACATGCTTGAAAGAAAGTCAATGCTTGTAGTTGGTGGAAGCTATCAAAGTGACGAGGCCCTTCATTATATATTGACCATTTTTTTGAGAAGGGAAGGGTAATTAAGTTAATTAAATGAAGGTCAGTGTTTTCTCTTACTGTCTATTAAATAAAGCACTTAATGATTGATACCCGATCTTGTTTCACCAATCATTGCAGTGAATCAAACTCAAATCATGAGGGATGCCATACAGTTAGAAATCTGGACTAAATCTTGCTATTGAGGGCGGGATTGTCGTATGTTGAAAGACTGGAGCGACTAGGCTTATATACACTGGAATTTAGAAGGATGAGAGGGGATCTTATCGAAACGTATAAGATTATTAAGGGGTTGGACACGTTAGAGGCAGGAAACATGTTCCCAATGTTGGGGGAGTCCAGAACCAGGGGCCACAATTTAAGAATAAGGGGTAGGCCATTTAGAACAGAGATGAGGAAAAACCTTTTTAGTCAGAGAGTTGTGAATCTGTGGAATTCTCTGCCTCGGAAGGCAGTGGAGGCCAATTCTCTGAATGCATTCAAGAGAGAACTAGATAGAGCTCTTAAGGATAGCGGAGTCAGAGGGTATGGGGAGAAGGCAGGAACGGGGTACTGATTGAGAATGATCAGCCATGATCACATTCAATGGCGGTGCTGGCTCAAAGGGCCGAATGGCCTACTCCTGCACCTATTGTCTATTGTCTATAAAATAACAGTTTGATATTGTGCAATATCTTGAATAAATGTTGTGCAAACTTTATAACTAACCAGCAATCGCAGTGCTTAGATAGCTTGGGTGTGATCCCAATTCAGAATGTATCAAAAATGGTTATTAAAATTAATTGTTCAACGCTGATTCTTAGGAAAAAACATAAGCTTACTATCTATCCTTTTCATCTGACAATATTAATATATTTTGTTTTCCTTCCTCGCTAATCTAGTTAGCTTTTCCTTTTTCAAATGCTTTGAAACAATCTCTCTCAACTGCTGCTTGTGCTGTTTCCAATTTTGACCATTCTCTGGAAAAAATAGTTCACTTTTGAATTCTATGAGGATTCACATATCTGCTGCTTGTTTTTTGAGATCCACTCACAATTCCACACATCTGCTCTACCCCTGTCTTATCATGACGTTCACAATCAGAGTTGGCCTTCATCTAATTTTGTGACCAGCCCAAGTCTATTGAGTTCTTCCTGAGAGCTTTGGCTCTGATATCTTTCTCAGGAATTTGCTATGCACCTTCCGCACTGATGTTATGATTCCTTAGAATGCAAAACAGAACTAATCACAATACTCTTGAGTGAGATAACTCAGGTAGTTTGTACGTTCTACCTTTGACCATGTGTGTTTTCTCCGGGTGCTCCGGTTTCCTCCGACACTCCAAAGACGTGCAGGGTTGGAGATTAATTGGCTTCAGTAAAAATATATATAAATTGCACCAGTGTACGGGATAGTCCAAGTGTATGAGGTGATCGCTGGTCAGCATGGACTCAGTGGGCTGAAGGTCTGCCCTGAATCTATAACAGGTCTCTCCAGGTCTGCACTGTGTCTCTGAGATTGCTGGCAACATGCACTTATATATTCAATAACCCCACACTTCTTTCCCCATCTCCAAAGAGTCAAGTTTTAAAGCTAACTTTCTTCCCTAATGCTAAAAACAAGGGTTAGGCATCACACCAGGAGCCGAACTATTCTCAGTTGTCTTTTGCAAAACCAAGTTTGTCTTTGCTTATTACGATAGTTTCTTGCAGCCTCGTGACCTAGAGCCTCATGGGCTATAAGTTTCAAGGCTTCATGATTTACTTGTTTTTCTAAGCGGGCCGCTTGCTTGCTTGCTTGCTTGCTTACTCAGCTTGGGTGCTATTAGCTGACAAGTCCATTTTGGATGAGAAATGTGTTTTAATGGGGCGGTTGGCAGTGGTGGACCAGGCGCATTGAAAACTCAGATTCCTCCTCCTCTGCCTTTCCCTTTGCCTCTGCGCCAAATGTTTTTTTTCTTCAGCTGCTCTGTAATGCAGTGGTATCTGCACTGGTTTTTCAGCCTGATCTCTTCTGAATGCCGCAGAAATTATAACCGAGACAAAATTAAAGGAGCACGGAGATTTCTCAATCAGCTCGACGATGCACATTTGTCACAGAGATGCGTTTGTGAAGATGTGGGGTTTGGAAAGAACTTATTGGGGGGTTTTTCTTTTCAATATTTATCTCAAATATTCCAAAGTATTTGGTTACGTCTGTCAAGTGTAATTGATTTCATAGCAAAAAACGATGTTTTCATAGAGAAAAAAAAATACTTTTGCACTCCAGTTCAATGCCTCAAATAGGCACCGTTATGCTACCAACCCTGGCAGTGGTTTCCAGGCATTGACCACCCTGCAGAGTATGAAAACATAACTTGACTTGCACAACTCCTTTAGCCCCTCTCATCTGGAATATCTGGAATGGGGTGAAGATGCATTGAGGCATTTGATTTTCTGATTGTCTTAACAAGGAGGAAAGGAGACGAACTGCCAGCAACTGCAATTTATTTAATATTCTGAAAATGGATGATTTTATTTTGCAGGTGTAACTGCCGATCAAACAGGTTGATGCAGAACTAGCCTGCTGAGTATTGAGTGGTGTGGTACAGAAGCCGTGAATATTTTCCACATTTGCTTAGCAACAAAATAAAAATTGCTGATCCTTGCTGTGTTTAATGACATTGATGTGAATTGAGTGAATTCACCAAGGTTGAATGAAAGAAGTGCTCAGTCCATGAAGGCTCTCTTCTGTGAAACCTAACATAATGAAATCAGACCATGTACAATTATTGTTTTCCATTAACTTTCATGTATTTTGCATTGGAGTACAAAGACCAAAAGGGGAAAATTATATACAAGGTTAAAAAAAAAACATTGATGCAAATTAATCATATTCTGGCATTTTTAAAAATTGAATTATTTCATGATTTATTACCTGAAATGGCAACTCCTTCATGCTCATCTCTCCTGTTCTTGATTTATAGGTGAATTAATGCCTTCATTTTCGCAATAAGGCTGTTGGGAATACCATGGGCTTATCAAGATTAAAAAATGTTAAAAAATAACTGGAAAAGAAAACATGAAGAATAATGTATGAATGGTTCGGGCAGTTTATCAAATTGACTCTTTTCCTGACAAGAAAATGTAAATGAGAACAAGTGTTATTCATCTTCAAAAAAATAAGTAAATCGTCCTTGCCTTTGTTACCTAAGAGTTTGACAAGCTCATTGCTTAGCATACTTATTAGGATATTTACCTGGTTCGTGTCCTAATTATTAAGATTATTAAGGGGTTGGACATGTTAGAGGCAGGAAACATGTTCCCAATGTTGGGGGAGTCCAGAACAAGGGGCCACAGTTTAAGAATAAAGGGTAGGCCATTTAGAACTGAGATGAGGAAAACCTTTTTCAGTCAGAGAGTTGTGAATCTGTGGAATTCTCTGCCTCAGAAGGCAGTGGAGGCCAATTCTCTGAATGCATTCAAGAGAGAGCTAGATAGAGCTCTTAAGGATAGCGGAGTCAGGGGGTATGGGGAGAAGGCAGGAACGGGGTACTGATTGAGAATGATCAGCCATGATCATATTGAATGGCGGTGCTGGCTCGAAGGGCCGAATGGCCTCCTCCTGCACCTATTGTCTATTGTCTAATGAGAAGTCTCCACATACCTCCTCAGCTCAAAAAAAACTAAGCTGCTTTTGAACTTGGCTAAAATAAAAATATGGCAATTCAAAGTATTGGCATTCTTTAATTCAGAAAATGCATACCTCCAGATTCAGGAACAGTTTCTTCCATGGTGCTATCAGGCAACTGGAGAGCAGTCCTAATTTACCATCCACCCCATTGGAGACCCTCACATTATCTTTAATCAGACTTTACTGGACTTTATGTGTATGAAAGAACTCTAGATGCTTAAACCAAAGATAGACACAAAATACTGGAGTAACTCAGCGGGACAGACAGCATCCCTGGAGAGAAAGAATGAGCTTTATCTTGAACTAAATGTTATTCCCTTTATCATGTACCTATACATGGTAGATGGCTTGATTGTTAACATGTATAGTCTTTCCACTGACTGGATAGCACGCAACTTGTAAAGCTTTTCGCTGTACCTAAGTACAAGTGACAATAAACTAAACTAAAAAACTTTTTTTTACTTTGATAAAAGTGAAAAAAAATGGTGAAATTTGACGGTATTTTGTTTTTCATTTTGATTTCATTTTAACTCGAGGGGCATTTAAAAAATACCCCTGGATGGAGGGGAGGTCAGTTCCATGTGTTCTACAGTTGGCAGCATCTAGGAATTCCGAGAAGCTCCTTGTGGTCTGGTTGACCTTATTTGCGGTGAGGTGGTGCTGGATTGACTGGCTTGAAGCACCTGGTGTTGGAGTTTGAATGGTGGTTGGAGGCATCGTAATGAGTCTACGAGACTGAGAATTACATGGGCGGTGCATTTCTAAATATATAGTCACACTATAGGCAATAGACAATAGGTGCAGGAGGAGGCCATTCGGCTCTTTGAGCCAGCACCGCCATTCAATGTGATCATGGCTGATCATCCACAATCAGTACCCCGTTCCTGCCTTCTCCCCATACCCCCTGACTCCGCTATCATTAAGAGCTCTATCTATCTCTCTCTTGAAAGCATCCAGAGAATTGGCCTCCACTGCCTTCTGAGGCAGAGAATTCCACAGATTTCAACTCTCTGAGTGAAAAGGTTTTCCTCATCTCCGTTCTAAATGGTCTACCGCTAATTCTTAAACTATGGGTGTACACACTGCAGGTTAACAAACTGCATTTAGAAAGGATATGGATAGAATGAGGCAGAAGAAAGGAGGCAAGCAGGTTGTTGGGGAAGGGTCGCTTTGCATCTTACTTCAGAAGCGTTTTCCCATCTTTGAAATTGGTGGGTAAGAATATTGCTTTAGAGCATGTAACCCGATCCAAGGTTGCAGCTCTTGGGGTGGTAACATTGGTGAGGAGAGCAATTGCGATTGGAGGCTTGGCTATAAGAGAAGAGTGAGAGGAATAGATGCTTCTGTAGACATGCACATGATTCCAGGATGGTGCATTGCCTCCCTCGCACCTGGGTCAAGGATGTCACAGAAAAATTGCAGGTAATTGACTCAGAGTTTTGTCGTTCACTTTCATGTGAATGACAACGGTGAAATGGGATGTGATTCTGCAACTTCAAGTTAGGAAGCTGGGTAGCATATTTAAAGAAAAAAACAACGGGACCCATCAATTGTAATATCTTAATTACTTCCAGTTCCATGTGCTTGTGAGTAAAGGGAAAAGAGAATTGGTCAATGAGTGTGCGGCTGTGGAGACGAGGCCTTAGATTTTCAGAATCACCAGTTCCACTTCTAGGGAAAGCAGGATGAGATTCACACTTGAAATTGAATGAGTCCGGCCTTCTTGCAGGGGAGGTTGAGGGGAGGGTGTGGGTCAGTGGGGTGGGGGGGGAGTGGGGTGGGGGGGGAGTGGGGGGGGTAGTTGGGGGGGGGGGAGTGGGGGGGGGGTGGGGCTGGAGTTCTTGGGCTCTTGATGATAGTAAAACAATTTGGCTTGGGAACAGGACACAGAAGAGCACAGTATTGGGCGAGGAACAGTCAAATATCAAAGGTAAACTCAATCATTTTCCTAAAAGCCAAATATCAAAGGTAAACTACATGTAGGCAAAATCTACATGGATAAAATCTACATTGCGTGAAAATTGGCATTGTTGTGAATTTAATTAGTGAAAAATTGTGCTTGGCGAGGATCAACAGGGCAAGCGTACAGATATGAATGGTAGGATATTAGGAGTACTGAAAGACAGGAAAACTTGGTGTGTATGTCCAAACACCCTTGAAGGTATGAATTAGGACGCAGCTGGAATATTGTGATCAGCATCTGGCAAGGACGAGTTACCAGAATATTGCTGGAGATGGGATTTCATTGATGAGGAGAGAACGAGTAGGCTTGATATGTTTTCTTTGGAGTGGAAAATGGTGAAGAAGGACCTGATTGAAGTGTACAAAATGACAGTCATTGATAGTGCAGACAGTAAGAATGGGTCCCCTTAGCAGAGGAGTCTAAAACTGGAGGACATGGGGTGTCAGCAAAAAGGCAGAAGATTTAGAAGGGATTTGGAGATTTTTTTTCACCCACAGCAGGTTTGAAATCTGGAGCACTTCCTGGGGGGTTGATGGAGGCAAGTGCTCTCATTACATTTAAGAAGTGCTGAACTTTGCAGTTCAGAACTGAACTTCAAAGAGCTGAACTTCGCGAGAGAAGGCGATGAACAGTGGTGGAAAATTGACTTAGTCTGGAAGGGTAGTTGATGATGGATGGTGTCTCATTGGGCTGATGAACCAGCTTCTGTGATGCTCAACTCGGAATCATTCAGGCTTCATCTGAGAATTAACACAGAAATTTAAAGACGTAACACGTAGATGGTAAGCAACATTGGAAGAGGTTTTTTTTTAGAACTTCTTATTAAATAGCATTTGCAAGGAAGGTTTCATGAAATTTAATGACATCAGTTGGAACACAAAATTAACAGATGATTAAAGCAAGGATTTTGATAAAAGTTTTTTTTCCGTTAAGCATGTATTTCAAGCCTTAATATAGTTTGCTGGCATGTAACTCCCTAATTAAAGGACAAGAAACACTTCACAGAGAATTTGCACTACAAAACTGCAGCTTTAAGTGTTTTGGCTATTTCAGTCTTCGCTTGGCTCTATTAATTTGTAGAGGAGTCTCCAAATGGTAAATTGTCAGGGAAGGAACATTTTTAGAAAATGCACAGATTAACTGCTACCGGCTGATTGACCAAGACTACTATCTTGGATAGGGTGTCTGTTTTTGCCTGTTATGTGACACTCATGTTGAAAAAAAAAAGACTCAAAGACTCCTTCATCGAGAAGGATTGTACTGCCAGTTCCTTCATTATTAGCATCCCATTCACCAATTGTACCCATGCTTGGACAACTCAACTGAATCCCAAACCTGCAGAATTGTGGTATTAATATTCAAATACCTGTTATCAGATTTTGTCCATCCTTTTTTCTGCATCCTCCTCCAGCTTCATTTCTCCCAGTCTAGTGCTCTTCATTTCTCCCAGTCTAGTGCTCTTCATTTCTCCCAGTCTAGTGCTCTTCATTTCTCCCAGTCTCGTGCTCTTCTCCAATTGTTGCTTGACCCCCATCGATGGATCTAAATTCTGGGATGCTTTATCCAGAGTAGTGCAGCTGGTAGAGCTGCTGCCTCCCAGTGCCAGAGACCCAGGTTTGATTCCGACCTCGGTGCTGTCTGTGTGGAGCTTGCACGTTCTCCCTGTGACCATGTGGGGTTTTCTCCGGGTGCTCCGGTTTCCTCCCACATCACAAAGACGTGTGGGTTTGCAGGTTAATTAGCCTAAAAGTGGGATGACATCAAACAGCTACTGACGCATGTTCGATGGCCCAAAGTGGAGTCTGTGGGCCAAAGGGTCTGTTTCCATTCTGTTTTTTTCAATCGATCAATCATTTCACCAAAAGAACTGCAGAGTTCATCACTATTTTCTGAAGGATCAATTAGAGATAAAAAGAAATGCTGGTCTTGCCATAGATATCCTTCTCAAACAATGAATGCATTTTTATTTTTATAAATTCCACTAACCATTTCTTCATCTGCGTAGATCATTTGTTCTCCTGCACATACCCTTGAATTCTCTGTTCTGATTTGGCATGATATTTAAAACCTGTGAATACGATTAAGACAACCCAATTTCTTGCTGCATGGCTTGATATCAATTTTTTTGAAGGACCTGGTAAAACGTCAGAATGCTAAAGGTGCTACATTGATCTCAAAAGCCAACGTCTAAACCATTTTAAAACACCTGGACAGGTGGATGGGAAAGATTGGGAGGGACATGGGGCAAGAGCAGCCATGTGGACCTAGCTCAGTTAGGTATGGATGATGTGGTCTCTGACTCAATATAACAGTGAAAGGAGGTTTCCCGGATACACGCATGCTTAACCCGATGAGAAAGTGAGCCAAACATTTTCAAGTGATACAAAATACAGACAAAGGGATGTAGCTTGAAGGGATAATTTGCATATAATAGGATAGTTTCAGACAAAAGAGTGTTTTCTCTTTCAGAAAATAAATCAGAATTGTGCACAAATCAGGATAAAAACCAATGTCCCGCTGGCAAGTCCCCTTGGTGCTGCCCCTCCCTCTTCCCACCCCCCAGTGGTAAGCTAGAAGACTGAGGTTATTATTGGCAGTAGGGATGATTGTAAGGTTGCCCATGCAGCCGGCTCTGTGACAACCAGAACCTGAATTTGGGCAAGACTATGATGTATGGAAGAAACACATGGTGGGAGTGGAGGGAACTGGAAGTGTTAAATAATAGAGCATATCATAAGTGATATGGAAGGCCCCCAGAGCAGTGCAGAAATTGGAGAAGCCATGCTTGCTCCTCGTATTAATCGATGGTATGAAATGCCTTCATGAACCTAGGGAGGCTTTATGCATAAGGCCAATAAGCCCCAAATACAAGCCTATAGTCTGTAAACCCAATGAAAATCATGCAAGGAGGTTGATGTGAGAAGCGACTGATCATGTACCTTCTCATCTTTGTACAATTGGAGCAGGAGTGTGTGGCACAGAATGGTAAGGTGAATGGATGTCCTTTCTCTTGAAGTGAAACATTGATGGAATAAATATGTTTCATTTTGCCCTTCGAAAAAACACCGAGTGACTCTCTTGTATAATATCAGTACCAATGAGGCAGGATTTGGTTTGTAAATCTGTCCAGCGGTCAAGGTGCCACTGGGGCCAATTAGGGCTAATTATATCAGTGTGAGAAGAAAGCTGACCAGAGGTTGTAACAAGATGCTGGAGTAACTCAGCGGGTCAGGCAGCATCTCTGGAGAAAGGGAAGATGTGATGTTTCGGGTTGAGACCCTTCATCAGACTGAGCGTCAGGGAGGGGGGAAAGTAGAGTTATGAGAATGTACCTTCAGCATCTGCAGTTCCTTCTTACACAGATGTTGTAACATCCTAAATTTGTGCAAGAGACTCTGGGCAAAAACTTCACATGTGTAGACATTGGATACTGACAGGATCAGATCTGGTGGACTAGTATTAAGTAATTCCTCACAATGCAGAGCTGAAGTTTGTATCCAAAAATTGTTTGCCATCACAAGATAGCAAGGGATGACCAGAACCTTGGAACACTATCAGAAGCAACAATCATTGCACATTCATCAAAGGCATGGGAGATTGATGAATTAATGAGAGATTTTTTCCCCCCCAAGAAACCCCCTTTATTTATTTGCCAGCTCCCTTGATGCTAGCTCTGACCTCAATTACTTCTATGGAATATTATTTTTAAATAAAACATAATGGACTTTGTTTTTACTGAATATTTCATTTCTTAGCATCATTATATTGTACCTGAAGGAACATCAAAGTTGGTGTCCTGAGGTTTTGCAAGAGCCATGCCTTAGCACTACATCCTGTCTGCTTTTGCAATTGCATCATCCATTTTTAATTTGTCAAAGAAATTAAGGACATGGAGCATAATTCACGGCCCACTTTTTTCTGTTCTAAGATCTTCCAAATAAACCCTGGACCTGCATGGCATCATGGGCCACATGTTTGGTCACTATTCTCTAGTTTATTGTAGGGGAGATGTTCCTGCTGCAGCTATTCCATCAGGAAGGTTTTCCGATCAGCTGTGAAACGGACTTTATTTTTAGTTTAGTTTAGTGATACAGTGCGAAAACAGGCCCTTCGGCCCACCGAGGCCGCACCGACCAGCAATCCCCGCACATTAACATTATTCTACACACTAGGGACAATTTACATTTATACTGAGCCAATTAACCTACAAACCCGTGCGTCTTTGGAATGTGGGAGAAAACCGAAGATTTCAGAGTAAACCCACACAAGTCATGGGGAGAACATACAAACTCTGTACAAACGAGCACCTGCCAGGATCGATCCCGGGTCTCTGGCGCTGTAAGGCAGCAGTTCTACCGCTGTGCCATCATGCCACCCTAAAACTCCAGTGTGATTTTTTTCCAGAGCAGGCACTGAAACTGAGAACCAGCCAATGATAGGTTTCTTTTAACATCACTGGAGAAAAAAGGATGAATGACTTTTCGGGTTGAAGTCTGAAGCAGGGTCCAAACCCAAAATGTCACTCATTCTTTTTCTCCAGAGATGCTGCCTGAATTGCTGAGTTACTCCAGCACTTTGTGCCTATCTTTTGTATAAACCAGCATCTGCAGTTCTTTTTTTCTAGGTTCCTTTTAATTTGGTTATTGGCTCGTTCCCATTTGGTTACCAACCCTTGCTGGCAAACATGGAGATAATCAATGTGTACTATCCTCTGCAGATTTGGCAGCGGTTAGCCATGCGACAGAAAATATGTTGTTCAGCTGGAAAGAGTGCAGAGAAGTTTTATGAGGCCGTTGCTGGGATTTGAGGGTCTGAGCTATACTTCCAGGTTGGGCACGCTCGGACTTGATTCCTTGGTGCAGGAGAATGAGAGGTGATCTTATGAAGATGTATAAGATAATGAGGTGGATAGTTAGGATAGATGCACACAATCCTTTACCAGTGTAGGGGAATCAAGAACATGGGGAATTTGGTGAGAGGGGAAAGATTTAATAGGAACCTGAAGAGCAACCTTTTTGCACAGAGGATGATGGATATATGGAACGAGCTGCCAAATGGGCCTATGACTACTTTCAAAAGATAATTGGACAGGTACATGGATAGGAAAGGTTTTGAGGGATATGTGCCAAACGTGGACAGGTGGAACTGGTGCAGATGGGGCTTCTTGTTCAGCATGAACAGGTTGGGCCTGTTTCCATACTGTATGACTCTACAGCTCTTCGAAGAATCTCTAACAAGATAGCCCAGCAGAAGCAGTAAATGTTTTGCCTGCCATGGAAGGGAGAGAGGGAGACAGAGAGAAAGATTTAGTAGGGAAAGATATAATCTATAAATATGAGCTGGACATTTGGGCTCAGCAAGGACATACCAAAAGGATGATGCTATGCTCAGGGAAATCAGGAGGTCTTCAACTAGAGGTTTGTGGGAGGTTTGAAAGGCTGAACTCTGGGAGTCAATAGCAAAGAACATGGGACTGTCCAAAAAAAAAACCATTATCTCAGAATATTATGAATGAATTGCAGTAATTTGACCGCCTCCACAAAAATACTCGGAAAAGCAGACATATGTGCTGACACAATGTCTTTCAAATCATGGAGCCAATTGATTAACAATATTAGCAGTTAACTGCAATGATTCTTCTGGATTTAAATATTTCAAGTAACCACAAAATGGTGGGATAGTTGGGAAATTGGGTCCTGAGGAGTTCTGGGTCTTACAAGGCTCGATGAGAAGATTAAAAGAGATTAGAAGTTCATAAGGCCGCTTTCAAACATGTGTAACTAAAGCAGAGCAATAACTAACAAAACCAATCGAACAACAGGCCCTGCAGTCCAACATGTCCCAGCTACTGTAGTCCCAAAGTAAAACTGAATACAAATTGGAGATGGTATTTTCACCATATTGAGCTCTGATAGACCTGGTCTGCAATAGATAACCAGACAGATAGTGTTGCTGCCTATGAAACACTCAAATACCAGATGATTTTGGAAGGTCCATAGTATTCTCCAGGGTTATGTATTTGAGTTATGAAACCCTAGCTTTCCATCTTCTAAAGGAACGATGGAGCCGCGAATTTGTGAGTTGTAAATCATTGGACAACATATCAATTGTACAGGGGGAGATAGAGTGAATGGTGAATTAATTATGATTTGTGCAATAGATTTCCTCAACCGTAGTTATCTTGTGTTTTGAAGAATATAATTTTTTTAAACGATATAGTTGACAAGAAAATCTGGTGTTTAGATTAGAATGATCGCATGTATATGAAATACCAGCTTGAATCATTTTTACTAAATTAATTAGGTCAGGATAATGGAGGTAATTGTTAAATCTGTTGACATGTAATATAAGCCCTCTGCACCTAAGGAGACAGCTCCACTGAATTAATGAAAATGTTTAATAGAAGTTGAAATGTCTTATTATTGTTCACTTATTGCTTTAAATCGCACATTGAGTCCATCTTCAGGGGAATGAACAAGTCATTTAACATCAAACGCAGTTATTAATATAAATATTTCAAAGAATGAGCAGAACAAAACATGCCTTAATTGAATTTAGGATGGGTCTTCTCATTCGCAGTATCTTCCCTGAAGGCTGGAGTCGTATCCGTATGTATTTATTAAATTGTGAACCATGAACCTGCAACATATTTCCCTGCTGAAGGCAATTTAATGAAGTTAAGTGAGAGTTTAATTATGTCATGCAAAAGATTGTGGATATGTTTCTGTTTTCAATAAGTTAGTATTAAATAAATAATTGATTTGATTAAATCTGCCTCTTTACAATTATGGCTCCAAATGTCATGGTTCCAGGTTTGTTTTTTTTTTCCTCCAATGTAACAATCTTGCACCAAAATAATGCAGAAAGTAAGTTGGGAAAATTTAATTAATCATATTTTTGCATACATTGGGCCAGATTGCATTCGATCCGAGCCTGGTCCTCACAGTATCAGTCAGAAGAAGGGTTCCAACCTACAATGTCGCCTATCTGTGTCCGCCGGAGATGCTGCATGACCCTTGAGTTACTCCAGCACTTTGTGCTCTTTGCACGATTTCATCGCTTACGGGTCCCTGTGTCTCCTCACAGTATCCCGTGTTTAAAGTTTTGTGGCTTTGCAATCCCCAATGCATTGCTGGTGTTGCTCCACAACCCATCTGGGGAAAGCAGTGAGTAGCAAATAGGTAGTAGGCAGTAGGATCTAAGACAAATACAAAACAGCTACAAGTGTGAGAAATCCAAGATATAAAAAGGTAAAGTCCCAAAACACCCAGCAAGTCAGGCAGCACCTGTCGGAACAGAAACAGATTTAATGTTTTAAGTCAAGTGCCCTTTCAACAGAATTAAGCGAGTGCCAAACAACCACACTGTTGCCACCAGGCCTTTTCATTGATGGCATGAAATGTCTTCAACACTAAAAGAGTTGCCGAAATCGATTTCAAAAATTAAAAAAATAATGCTTGATTAATAGTTAAATTATTTTTCATGTTGAAACACCTGCTGCTAATTAAATATATAAGCATAACTACAGTGAGAAGTACGAAACACTAGAAAAGCTTGAACTTGCTTTTGTAATGAAGGTTGGCAGCCACGTTTGCTCGATGGGAGGTCATGTTGCAGTTTTATAAGACGTTGGTGAGACTGCATTTAGAATGTTGTGTTCATTTCTGGGCACCATGTTACAGGAAAGATATTGTCAAGCTTGAAAGGGTTCAGAAAAGATTTACAAGGATGTTGCCTGGACTAGAGGGTGTGAGCTATAGAGGGAGGTTGAGTAGGCTGGGTCTCTATTCCATGGAGCGCGGGAGGATGAGGGGAGATCTTATAGAGGTGTACAAAATCATGCGAGGAATAGATCGGGTAGATGCCCAGAGTCTTTTGCCAGGGCGGCACGGTAGCGCAGCGGTAGAGTTGCTGCTTTACAGCGAATGCAGCGCCGGAGACTCAGGTTCGATCCTGACTACGGGTGCTGCACTGTAAGGAGTTTGTACGTTCTCCCCGTGACCTGCGTGGGTTTTCTCCGAGATCTTCGGTTTCCTCCCACACTCCAAAGACGTACAGGTATGTAGGTTAATTGGCTGGGTAAATGTAAAAATTGTCCCTAGTGGGTGTAGGAGAGTGTTAATGTACGGGGATCGCTGGGCGGCACGGACTTGGTGGGCCGAAAAGGCCTGTTTCCGGCTGTATATATATGATATGATGATATGATGATATGATAGGGGAATTGAGTACCAAAGGACATGGGTTCAAGGTGAAGGGGAAAAGATTTAATAGGAATCCGAGGGGTAGCTTTTTCACACAAAGGATGGTGGGTGTATGGAACACGCTGCCAGAGGAGGTAGTTGAGGATGGGACTATCCCATCATTTGAAACAGTTAAACGGGTACATGGATAGGACAGGTTTGGAGGGATATGGACCAAGCGCAGGCAGGTGGGACTAGTGTAGCTGGGACATTGTTGGCCGGTGTGGGCAAGTTGGGCCGAAGGGCCTGTTTCCACACGGTATCACTCTATGATTCTATAGCTGGGAGGAAAAAATATAACGTTTATCCAGCGTCAGCCACTTGCAGAACTCCCCGAGATTTAATGGTGAGCCTGGGGGCAGAGTGAGAGGTCAGAAATGCATGATTTGAAGTGCAGCGTATTGCAGAATTGCACAAGTAATGTTCAGAATGAACCACCATGCACACTGCAGTCATCTGCCATTTCTCCACAGAACCATTGCCTAGGAATCTGCGTATTAAATCTGTTTATTAATTTTCTTAACATTTTTGTTGCTTTTTACAGCAAAACATTTTTTTGCAATATAATCTACAGTTTGACCTCCATCTTTTTTTAAATTCATTCAGCACCTTTACAGAAGTAACATATTTGGAAATAAATTTTGCTGAGTTTTGTTTAATCAATTCCACCATGAATGCATTTTAATTCAGTTTACCAAGCTCTCGGTGATAATACTCTCAGTTTAATGGTGCTTGATAATAATTTATTAAAAAGCCGAGAGCTTAATTACCGATTACATTGGCAGAAAAGTGCATTATGTGCAACAAAACGTGGTGCAGTGCATCCCTCAATGAAATCCCGCCACTCACATTACGGCTCCCTTGTATCTTCCTTGCAACAGAAATGGACTTGTGAAAGGACGGAGCAACAAGCTTCAAGAACCTCTCTGAAACCTGCAAAATTAATGGTTATCCAGCTCCCTGACCTGGCAGGGAAGTCCAATAAGCACATAAATAATGTGTACAGTGACATTAAACCAAGCTTCGGAGGAGTCACCACGAACTGCATGATACATGGGCATTTATTTTTAATTACATTCAGCATTTGTGCTGCCTGCTTCGGGGAGCTTCTGCAATGCAGCTGGCACAACCAAGCCCAGGGTCCGAATATTTTGTATTCCAGGCAGACACTGCTCTGCATACTGTGCCAGCACAGATTTGGAATATTAACAGTGACAGTCAGTTCAAAAATAATAGTGAAAGGCTATTTGCTCCAATTCCCAAAGCATCTTAATTCATTGTGCTGTACCAGTTTAATGCAGGGTCTGTTTAAATCTATTGAGCTCATCATAACTGTTCTCACACGGCACAATTAATCTGGTATTTCTCCTGGAAACTGCATATTAATTGTGTTAAATTCCACAGTCATTTATTGCCTTTAATTCCTTGATTTGAATTCATATTATGCAGTCTCAGCTTATCATGCCTTGACTCTAGTTGGATTTACTGTGATCTAATCTTCAGCTGTGTTTAAATTGACTTTCAGCCAAGAAACTGGACTATTTGCACCCACAGGCAATGTTCACATTAATGTGATTTCTGAGAATTTTGGTGTAATCTAGGATAACTGTGGAAGATATGTGCTGTTCATTTTTGAGAAGTTTATATCATTGTATATAGCTAGTGTACCTGTCAACGTTATTTGATAAATATTGACTTTTGTGTTCAAAAAAAGCTTGTCTTACCCATTTCAAGCTATTTATTTGGTCATTTTTAGACAATATTGCCTTAGATCTGAGAACCCAGGACAAGTGCTGGAAAGATTGCACACATATGTAACCATGAAATGACTTATTGTATATTGTGCCCATGCTTTTTATGGATGGTACTCCTGATATTTAAGTTCATAAGTCATAGGAGCAGAAATAGGCCATTTGGCAGATCGACTCTACTCCGCCTTTCAATCACGGCTGGTCTACCTTTCCCACTCAACCCCATTCTCCTACCTTCTCCCCATCACCCTTGCCACCCTTACTGATTAATAATCTGTTAATCTCTGCCTTAAAATACCCAATGACATGGCTTTACAGCGAATGCAGCGCCGGAGACTCAGGTTCGATCCTGACTACGGGTGCTGCACTGTAAGGAGTTTGTACGTTCTCCCCGTGACCTGCGTGGGTTTTCTCCGAGATCTTCGGTTTCCTCCCACACTCCAAAGACGTACAGGTATGTAGGTTAATTGGCTGGGTAAATGTAAAAATTGTCCCTAGTGGGTGTAGGATAGTGTTAATGTACGGGGATCACTGGGCGGCACGGACTTGGAGGGCCGAAAAGGCCTGTTTCCGGCTGTATATATATGATATGATATGATATGATCTCCAAGCCATCTGCGGCAATGAATTCTACAGGTTCACTACTCTCTGACTAAATAAATTCCTCCTCATCTGTTTTCTCAAGGATGTCCTTTTATTCTGCGGCTAAGCCCTCTGGTTCTAGACTCTCCCACTAGTGGAAACATCCTCTCCACATCCACTCTATCCAGGTCTTTTGCTATTCGGTTAGTTTCAGTGAAGTCCTTCTAAACTCCAGCGAGCACAGGCCCAGTGCCACCAAACTCTCATCATACATTAACTTATTCATCCCGGGATGATTCTCGTGAACCTCCTCTAGAGTTAGAAAGTGTGCTTCTGGATGTTGATCCAATGATAATAAAGAAATAGTAACTTGCATCCATGTTACGGTCGCACACAATTGAAAGGGACTCTTAAAACAGATGTTGTTTATCATGGATTGCTGTTTTCCATTATGTTTTGGTTCATTATTGTCACGTGTACTGAGGCACAGTGAAAAACCTTGTTTTGCATGCTATCCAATCAGATCAGATAATACTTTACATCAATACAATCAAGTCAATCTCAAGTACAACAGATAGAGCAAAATGCAAGATAAAGTGTGCAGAATGTGGTTCTCAGCATTGTAATGCATCAGTTAATAATAATAATAATAATAATAATAATAATAATACATTTCATTTGTATAGCGCTTTTCTGGAAACTCAAAGACGCTTTACAGAGTAAGTAAAACATAAAAATAAATAAATAAACGAACAAAAAAGGAAGGATAGGTCAGTGGTTGAAGGCAGTGTTGAACAGGTGAGTCTTAAGTGATGTTTTGAATGTGGTGAGTGAGGAGGAGTCTCTGATGGTTTGAGGTAGTGAGTTCCAGAGGGTGGGAGCAGCGATGGAGAAAGCCCTGTTCCCCCAGGATCTGAGTTTGGTCCGGATGGGGAGGACAGGAGGTTAGAAGCAGCAGAGCGGAGGGTGCGGGTGGGAGTGTGTCTGTGGAGGACGTCAGTCAGGTAGGATGGGGCCAGGTTATGGAGGGCTTTGTAGGTCATGAGGAGGATTTTGTACTGGATTCTCTGGGGTATGGGGAGCCAGTGGAGCGTGTAAAGGACGGGGGTGATGTGGTCACGGGTCGGGGAGTGGATGAGTAGACGGGCAGCGGAGTTCTGGATGTATTGGAGTTTATTGATGATTCCATACACATTGTCCAATGTCCGCAATGGGAGAGGTGAATCGGGCAGTAGCCCTAGCTTATGGAAGGACAGTTTAGCAGTTTGTTAAAAGAGGGCAGAAGCTGATCCTGAATCTGGTACTGCTCACTTTCAAGCTTCTGAACCATCAGCTGAATGGGAGCAGGGAGAAAAAGGAATGACTACGATGGGACAAGTCGTTGATTAAGTACAAGTGTGTCTTTTTTTTCATTTCTGATGCAGTTCATTGGTGAGATCCATGTGTAGGATATTTGATTTCCTGTTTTTTGTTGTGTCCAGCGTATCCAACGTACATGCCAAGCCTTGCATTTTACATTTTGGCAAGATTATTTTGAGGTGGGGGGGAGGGTGTAGTGAGATGTGGCCCACTTTGCCCATTACTCTTTCCCTTGTTTGACAGAATGCTGCTGAAGCATCCTTAAAAATGTTTGTGTGATGCAACCTGTGAACGTTTTAGTTAAGTTTAGAGATTCAGCGCCGAAACAGGCCCTTCGGCCCACCGAGTCCAGGGCGACCAGCGATCCCCTTACACTAACACTGTCTTACACACACTTGGGGCTATTTACAATTATTCCAAGCCAATTAACCTACAATCCTGTACGTCTTTGGAGTGTGGGAGAAAACCGGAGATCCCAGAGAAACCCATGTACAAACTCTCTGTAGCCTCTATGTCAAGATTACGTTGGAGATTATTGTGCATAGAATCAACATCATGTGTCACGCCAAATCCTAAATCTAGGCTGATGTTGGGCTCCTTGAGTGGCGAATATTCTATTGGGCTCGTGACTTGAACTTTACATGAAGTTGGGATGCTTTGAGGCATCCCAAGGGAAGAGCAAGCCTTATAAAGCACCCAGCTAATGTCCAGTGAATCTGCTTGCAAAATGTAAACACCTTAGTGTTGATAATGAGGACCAGATCAAGGGAATGGGTCTCCTGCCCGAGGTGGGCCCAGTCAAAAGAGTTGAGTGTTTTATTGTCAGGCATTTAAACACTGACAAATATTATTTTCTACTCACATAATCCTCAACTCCTCTTTCACATCTCGATCATGCTCAACACTGATATACACTGGTGAACTTTCAGACAATTGAAGAAGGCAAGTTAATGCTGCAGAGCTGTTATCAAATAGTCCTATTCATGACTTTATGCTTGGCTTTTATTGAACTCGGCTGAAGATAGGCAAACATATCCTGGACAGACACAAAATGCTGGAGTAACTCAGCGGGACAGGCAGCATCTCTGGAGAGAAGGAATGGGTGACGTTACTCCAGCATTTTGTGTCTACCTTCAATGTAAACCAGCATCTGCAGTTCTTTCCAAAACATATCCTGGATCTGCGCTGAGTGCACTTCACCATCTCTCTTGCATCAGTCATTGCTGTGTTTTGTTGAGTGTCCCTCATTCAGCTCTCTTCTCAGCATCCACGTGGTTAAAATATGTGAAAGGTTCCACAAAAAGAAACTATTCTAATTGGCTTCTCAAGCTGGCTCCTTCCAACGTTCCAACGTTCTGATTTCTGTGGCTGCCTTAATGCCTTAGATCATATAACTCTTTTCCCAGCCCGCTGGATAACACTGGTCCCCAGCGGAACAACCCCCCGCCTTTGATTCCCAGTGTTCCTGCCACTTATAATCTCCCACAGAGTCACTAACACCTCTTTATTTCACAAAATGCTGGAGTAACTCAGCCGGTCAGGCAGCATCTCAGGAGAGAAGGAATGGGTGACGTTTCGGGTCAAGACCCCTCTCGACCCGAAACATCACCCATTCCTTCTCTCCTGAGATGCTGCCTGACCGGCTGAGTTACTCCAGCATTTTGTGAAATAAATACCTTTGATTTGTACCAGCATCTGCAGTTATTTTCTTATACTAACACCTCTTTGATTCTTTTGCCACTTACCGAGATTAAGGTTAATTTATGGTAGCCATTCAACCTACCAGCACTGCATGGGAGATGGTGGGTGGCATCCAGAGCACCCATCAGAAACCCTCATAGTCACAGGGATGAGATGCAGACTTCACATAGATGGAACCTTTAGTCACCCCCATTCAATCATGCGAGTCGTCCGGAATTACAATGAAAATTGTTGATGATTCTGTTCCACAGTCGCCTGAGTCCAACCAGTTCTGTAGCTGACAGCTCAAGTCAAGTCAAGTTTATTTGTCACATACATATACAAGATGTGCAGTGAAATGAAAATGGCAACTCCTGCGGATTGTGCTAGCACTACAAAACAGAATAGAAAAAAAAAATCACAAAAAATAAATTAATACAGTAAATTAAATTAGTCCCTGGTGATTCTGTTTATATTTATGTTTGTGATCCATTTTTAAATAGGTGTTGATGCACCACTGCTTTGATGGGTTTTGTTTGCATCTCAATGTTTTATTGTTTTCAGTCAGAGAGTGGTGAAGGTGTGGAATTCTCTGCCTCAGAAGGCAGTGGAGGCCAGTTCGTTGGATGCTTTCAAGAGAGAGCTGCATAGAGCTCTTAAGGATAGAGGAGTGAGGGGGTATGGGGAGAAGGCAGGAACGGGGTACTGATTGAGAGTGATCAGCCATGATCGCATTGAATGGCGGTGCTGGCTCGAAGGGCTGAATGGCCTACTCCTGCACCTATTGTCTATTGTCTATTGTGCAGTGCACTCGGATAAACCTGCAAAGTTTTGGAAGGTAGTTAACATTTCATGAAGATTTTGTAATTTTGAGTTTTTCAAGTTGAGATCTTGCTGATGATTTGGAGATGCAGATTTATACCTCCCCCCCCCCCCCCACCCCCCACCCCACCGTAAGTTATGTTCCAAGGGGGTGGCTCGTTGTCACATGTAAGCTTTTTGTCAGCATCATCCCTGATTTTTATTGTGGATCTGCTCTGTTCACATAAAGCATTTGATGTAAAGAGTCATCGGCAAGATTCCCAATGCAGTATTATGAATTAGTTTTTTTAAAGTTTCATAGGGCCTGACTTTAAATTGGAATTAACCTCGCCGATAAGCGCAGGGTTGGCGATCGTTTAGCTGAACACCTCCGCTCAGTCCGCCTAGACCTCCATGATCTCCCAGATGCTGCACACTTTAACTCCCCCTCCCATTCCCACACTGAGCCTTCTGTCCAGGGACTCCTCCACTGTCGGAATGAGGCCCAATGCAAATTGGAGGAACAACACCTCATATTTTGCATTGGCAGCTCATAACCCAGTGGTGTAAATATTGATTTCATTAACTTCAAATAACCCTTCTTTCCCTCTCTCTCCATCCCTCCCCCATCCTAGTTCTCTGACCAGTTTGACTGTCCACCTGATTAAATTTTATCTTTGTATGCCTCATCATCACCCCCTAGCTAACAATGATCTATTCTACATTTTCCTTGGCCTCCATCCCCTTTGATCTTTTGTTTTCACACCTTTCCCTTCCATGTCTCTTTGTCTCCCTCTCCCCTGACTCTCAGTCAGAAAAAAAGTCTCGACCCGAAAAATCACCTATTCCATCTATCTAGAGATGCTGCCTGTCCCGCTGAGCTACTCAGCTCAGTTATTTTGCGTCTATCCAAAATGTCACTTATTCATGTTCTCCAGAAATCCTGCCTGACCCACTGAGTGGGTTATTTCTCTGACTGCATGAGTTTTCTCTGGGTGTACATCAGGGAAACAGGCCCTTCAGCCCAACTTGCCCACGTCGACCAACATGTGCATCTAAACTAATCGCCCCTGCCTGCTTTTGACCCATATCATAAGTTTATAACTTGTAGTAGCAGAATTAGGCCATTCGGCCCATCAAGTCTACTCTGCCATTCAATCATGGCTGATCTATCTTTCCCTCTCAACCCCATCCTCTTCTTTCTCCCCATTGACTGGCCACCACAGCCTTCTGTGGCAATGAGTTCCTCAGATTCACCACCCTCTGACTAAAGAAATTCCTCTCATGATTTTGTACACCTCCATAAGATCACTCCTCATCCTCCTGTGCTCCAAGGAATAAAGCCCTAGCCTACTCAGCCTCCCCATAGCTCAGTCGCTCGAGTCCTGGCAACATCCTGGTAAATCTTCTCTGAACCCTTTTAAGCTTGACAACATCTGTTTGATAACATTGTGATCAAAACTGAACACGATACTCTAAATGTGGCCTCACCAACATCTAATATAACCCTGACATGACTTCCTAACTTTTATACTCAATATTCTGACTGATGAAGGCCAATGTGCCAAAAGCCTTCTTGACCACCCTATGCACATGGCTCTACTTTCAATGAACTATGTACCTGCACTCCTAGATCCCTCTGCTCCACACCACTCCCCAGAGCCCAGCATTCACTGTGTAAGTCTTGGCCATGTTGGACTGCCCAAAATGCAACACCTCACATTTCTCTGTATTAAATTCCATTAACCATTCCTCAGCCCACCTGGCCAACCGATCAAGATCCTGCTATAATCTTAGACAACCATCTTCACAATCTATAATACCACCCACTTTAGAGTCATCTGCAGCCTTGCTAATCATGCCATGTACATTCTCTTCCAAAGCATTGATGGAAATTACAAACAGCAATGGCCCCAGCACTGAAGCTTGAGGCACACCACTAGTCACAAGCCTCCAGTCTGAAAAAACATTCTTCCACCACCATGTGCAGGAAGGAACAGCAACTCCTGGTTTAAAGCAATGATAGACACAAAATGCTGGAGTAACTCAGTAACTCTGGAGAAAAGGAACAGGTGACGTTTTAGGTCGAGACCCATCTTCAGACCCTTTCCTGTCTGATCTGCTGAGTTACTCCAGCATTTTGCATTTATCTTCCACCACCATCCTCTGCTTCCTTCCATGAAGTCAATTTTCTATCCATTCAGCTCTCTCTCCTTGGATCCCATGCGATCCAACCTTCCAGAGCAGCCTACCATGCGGAACTTTGTTGGAACTGGGCACACCAATTTCCTCCCACATCCCAAAGACGTGGAGGTTTGTAGGTTAATTGGCTTCTGTAAATTGTCCTTGGTGTGTAGGTTTGAACTAGTGTATGGCTGACTGCTAGTCGGTGCAGATTCGATGGGCTGATGGGTCTGTTTTCATGCTGTATCTCTAAACTAAACTAAACTAATTATATGTGGATATGAAAGGGATATATTTCTTATTTGACCAACTCGGAGCTCACTTGAACTGGCAGTGTCATTGCATTATGAAGGTCTTTCTCCCACAAGTAATAAACCCCACATTCATCGATGTATTGTTATGTATTTTTTACTCACAACCATCCACAGGCCCAGGAGATGCACGATCCCGTGAACTTGTGCAAATGGCAGTGCTGCAATTGAAGCAAAGACTTATCACCTTCTCCCAACCATTAGCACTCTGTAATTGTAAAGCAAGAAGCAAATGTGCTCCAGCATTCATTTCCATTAATTACATTCTGGTTGCAGGCAAAATAACAGTTTGAGCTCGAAAAGAGATGGAAAAAGCTTGCAATCTTTAAGTGCCTGCTGACAAATCTCAAAAATATTGTGTGCCTCGCTTAAAAGTTACTAATTACCGGTACAATAGCAAACACCTCCGTGAGTTTCAGACCCAAAAGCTGTAGTGAAATCTAAGTAGGCACACTTGGACATCAGAATAATTACTGCTGGATATATTTATAAAACAGGTCGACTGATATGATAATTTGGAATAGCATGAGCCATCAATTTTATGTCTGCTATTCCTGGTATGATATTTATCCGCTGCCGAGCCACAGGAAACCTGATAGCAGTTTGAAGAAACCATTTGTGCCTTCCACCCCCACATTTTGTGTTCAGTGTAGTCATGAAATAAATAATTACACATCCAGTGTGATTCAACTCCACCGCTGAGATTTTGTTTTTCATTTTCCTGTCACCGACATGACTGTTTGATTTTTAATTGTTCGTCCAATTAGATGATGTCTATTAAAGTGGTTATTCTGTATATTGTGATCATTATGTCAAAAGGCAATGCGGTGTACGGGTTCCAGTGATGGCCGATGCAACATAACTGGCTTCAGGGGAAAAGCCAAAGGCTTCATTCAGATGTGCCCAGTGAGGGCTACAACCTTGAAATTGCATGGTTTTCCTAAATTGCACACAAATGTAATAAACAATGAGTATTATATTGCTGTTCGCTGCTTTCTGATGCAGCTCTGCTTCTTTGCCTGCTCTGGTGTGTGGGGAAGAAACAGTTGTCCTCTCAGAAACAAAAATCTTAACAAAATCTCTTCACCAAAACGTTCATATTGTTATAGAACGTAGAACAGTGCATCACAGGTTGTCAGGCACTTCGGCCCACACCATGTCTGTGCCGAAAATGATGCGCCAATAAACGGATCTCCTGTGCCTTCACATGGTCCACATTCGTCCATTCCAAACATATCCACATGCCTATCCAAAGCGCAACGCTATTATATTTGCCTCCACCATCACCGCTGGTTATGTGTTCCAAGCACCCAATTCCCACTGTGTATAACAAAAATAATAAATTCACGCCACACATAGTTGCAGATAGAGTCATCCAGCGTAGAAACAGGCCCTTCGGCCCAACATGCCCGCACTGACCACCATGTCCCATCTACACTTGTCCCACCTGCTTGCATTTGGCCCATATTAATCTAAACCTGTCCTATCCATCCGTTAAAATTTTGAGCTGCTTACTTTAAAGCAAATGTTTTACTTTACACCCGAGGGGATAAATTTCTGGTTGACTATCTTTGGTATTTCAGAGCCCAAAAGTAAATAAAGCTTCCTGCACTAAATATCTTCCCCTGGTACGTACAGTACGATGTGTTAAGCATTGAATCGTATTCATCATTGTACTTAAATGTCAGGGGAAGAATTTGAAGCTTCAGCCAATAACAAATTGTTTATTGGGAGACTATTATATTGCACTTAGTGTATGTCATTAAAATTATTGATGATTTAAATCTTGATGCCTGAAGTCTGTTAGATTTTTCATTTTCTGACTAGCATCTGTCCAATCCAGAATTGTTGTTTAATTTCCTCGGGGAATGTTCTGCTCAATTCCTTTCTTGCAAAAGCAATGCCTCAAGTTCTAAGATATGGTTTTGAAGGTTGCAAGACCAAAATAGTAAAATTAAAACTGCAAACCAGGAAATGCAATCATTTAACAGTTTGATTTTCAGATGCACCACGTTTCTTTTCCAAGAAATAAACAGTTCGAATTTCACTGAACCTTAACTGGTACATGTGACAATAAACTGACCTTGAAACCTTGAGTAATGGACACTTCTGAAGTGTTTCATGTCACTGTGGAAACTGTTCTGTTTGCTTCCTGGTGTGAGTGGGCCTCAGATGTAGGATCACATTCGGGGCGGCATGGTGGCGCAGCGGTAGAGTTGCTGCCTTACAACGCCATAGACCCGGCTTCGATCCTGGCTGGTGCGATCTGTACGGAGTTTGTGCGTTCTCCCTGTGACCGTGTGGGTTTTCTCTGGGTGCTCCGGTTTCCTCCCACACTCCAAAGACGTACTGGTTAATTGGCTTCAGTAACAATTGTCAATGATCCTTAGACTCTAGGATAGTGCTAGTGTACGGGGATCATTGGTAGAGGGGACCTGACAGGGAGAGGACAAGGGGAGGGGTGGGCTTGCTGCCCCATGCAGCGGCAGGCCATAGATAGAACTGTTCAATGAACTTTCATAACTTTGTTGACACCAGAAACATGTCGACTCTTGTGTCCTGCCTAGGTGAGGACTGCTGTGTGATTTTACCGGGTTGTATGCTAAACAAAGCATTTCATACTGTGCTGAGGTAGACACAAAATGCTGGAGTAACTCAGCAGGTCAGGCGGCATCTCAGGAGAGAAGGAATGGGTGACGTTTCGGGTCAAGACCCTTCTTCAGATTTCTTCAATTTGAATCAGCATCTGCAGTTATTTTCCTACACATCATACTGTACCTAGGTACCTGTGACAATAGAGTATAATTGCATCACTACTCCCAGCCTCACGTCAAAACGTGTGGAATCCCCTACATCCACGATGTTATGCCCAACGTACCTGACCTCTGAAGACTCCAATGGAACCACAAATCTGCATCCCGACTCTGTGGCACAACATATCTTTATACACACACCACTTCAGGCCCCAGTTGGGTGCATTGGACTGAAATGTTTCTGCTGCACTGGAAGCAACCTGAGCAGTTTTATACGTACACGCTGGTGGAATGAAAAGGCTGGATTGTGCTTAAGGCTTGCTTGAAGCTATACTGTAAATATTTTAATATTCCTGGAAATCAGTCCACACGTCTCATATTGCTTTAGTACAGTAAACCTTTAAAATTGCCACTGCTTTGCTCTGCATTGAGTGACTTGCCCACAGGCGTGGAAAGTAAGACTCATCTGCAAAATGAGTAAGGCTGTTCTTAAATTCTTATCGGTCGCAAAATAATTTGAATGAAAACCTGCACAGTATTACGAAAATAGATTTTGGTTAACTGTCGTATGAGTGAGGCAAATGAATGGGACAAGCGAGTGAAGCATGTAGTATGATTGATGTTGGTTGGGCCAAAAGGATAATTACTTGGGCCCGAGTTGCTCTTGGACCAGGCATAGACTAATCAGGCATGGGAGAGCACCACGATTTTCTCCATAATGACCTTTTGTGGTCAATGCTAGTTACAGTACTTGAGAAGGATGTCAAGGTCTTGGAGAATGTCCAAAGAAGATTTATAGGAATCACACCTGGGATGTGGGATTACAATAATTGGTAGAAACAAGAGACGAGGGCACAGAAAGCTCAAGCAAGCTGAATGGGCATGTTCAAAATCGTGGAGAGATTCTATTGATTAAATGAACCTCTTCATGGACAGAATGATGTGCAACTCGAGGATACATTTAATGACATAGCCATAAAAATCAAAGGAAGATGTCACAAAATGTTGGAGTGAGAGCAGGTGATGTTTCAGGTCGGAACCCTTCTTCAGACTCAAGCATAGAACTAGTGTGAACGGGTGATTGATTGTTGGCATGGACTCAGTGGACCAAAGGGCCTGTTTCCATGTTGTATCTCTAAACTTGCCAATTGTCATAGGATTCAGGGTGTGACGTCTTTCTGTAGGTTCTGTGCTGTCCAGACCAAACCATGGGAGTCTGTTTCTTCTGGTCTGAAAGATTTAGCTTTGGATTCCAGGAGCTAATTCCTGAAGGAACAAGCAGACTGAGCCAGTGAGCTCTAGTACAATAACTTGTCTACTGAAAATATACTTGGGGAATTATCATCTTGTGGGTCTATTGTGATTTTATTTTCCCCATATTGAGATACTAAAATCAAATGTCATAAATAAATTGACAAGTGCATTAACAAACTTTATGATAATTGGAATCCTCCTTTGAGATGATGCAAAAACTTTTGTCATCTCAAAAAATATATATCTGCAACATAAAACAAGCTGTAAATAATCCAGGTTTAAGTTGATGTTTGTAATGACGGAGCGGTGGCTCAGGACAGGGGAATGTGCAGTTTATAAGAAGAATTCGTTTTAGAGAGACACAGAAATTTGCATAATATTATAGGAAAGGCTGACACGTACAGATCAGACCTGCATTCATAATTCGGAGATACAAGGAACAGCAAATGCTGAAGTCTGGAGCAAAAATGTTGGGCGGAACTTGGCATCTGCGCAAGGTGTGGACAGATGATATTTCAGCTTGGGATCTTTCTGACACAACTTGATGGGATCCATTTTTTTAAGTTGGTTGATTTGAAAGAATGAGGCCCTGCCAAAGCTGTTCTCTTGTGTCTCTGGCTGAAACAGTATTTTTATACTGTTCTTCTTCAGACAACAGGATACATTGGTTATATTAAAGCTTTATTAATTGGAGATAAATGAGGAAGCACTTTCTCATCATTAATCAGGTTGGACCTGTGGTTCTCCTGGATCAATTCATATTGGGTCAATTTATTTTATTTTAAATTTGAGGTCAACAATTTTTTTCATTTAGGCAAGTGTATCGATGGTCTTGTTTAAAGCTGAGCAGAAGGTGCTGAGGCACAGATCATTCAAGATCTCCTTGAAAAAGCTCAAGGACGAATGATCTTCCCGTGTCCCTCAGCAATATTTCATCAGAATCCTGTTGCAAATGAAAACTATAGGTTTCTACAAAGCTGTCTCCAACACTTAGCTTTGTCTTCTGCATTTAATCCAGGATGAGTCCTATCAAGCATCGTGTGACTACTCTCTCTGAGCCTGCTGGATTGTATTGTGCTTTGCATTCCAACACTTAATCACACACTGACGCAAGAATACCAGTTGCTGTTCACCACTAGGAAGTAAATGTAAAATACAGGTTGTATTAAATCATTAAATGGTGGAAAGTTAAAGTTTTTATTGTTCCTCAGGCTTGTTTGCACTCTGTAACAGCAAGCTATAAGAATATATAAATGATTTTCTTGTGTATTGTCCACATTTGAACTCTGTATGAACTTAGCCTCTGTTGAGAATAAACAGTTATGACTGAACTGGAAATGTGGGTCTGTCAGCAAATTAGAGGAAGTATGCAGAGGTCAACATCATTGTAGCCTGGATAATAATTGTATTGGATTATGTTGTTCCTTTTTCTAATTCAATGCAAAGTCTTGACGAACATGAAAATAAGCACAGGGGCTCTGGATTGGGAAAACAGCAGGGATTGGTGAACAAAGAGATGTTTCCATGTAGAATCTTAATCCAGATAACAATCGCAGTGATAGAAGCTGTCTGCTGAGTCTGAGTGATGTTTGTTTTTGAAAAACTCAAAAGCAAAATCATTTGATTTCTCAGTTTTTACATTTCAGATGTTGTCCTTCAGTTGAAAAAAAAAACAATTATTCAATTAATCGGATCAAATCAGTGACATGGTGAATTACAATAGAGAAACTGCACCATCATTGCCTTGCTTAGTTTAGTTTAGAGATACAGCGCGGAAATGGGGCCTTTGGCCCATTGAGTCCACACCGACCAGCGATCCCTGTGCATCAACACTACTCTACACACACTAGGGACAATTTTACAATTATACTAAGCCAATTAACCTACAGACCTGTACGTCTTGGAGTGTGGGAGGGAACTGACAATCTCGGAGAAAACCCGCGCAGGTCACGGGAAGAATAAGGTCATAAGGTCATGTGATAGGAGTAGAATTAGGCCATTCGGTCCATCAAGTCTACTCCGCCATTCAATCATGGCTGATCTATCTCTCCCTCCTAACCCCATTCTCCTGCCTTCTCCCCATAACCTCTGACACCTGTACTAATCAAGAATCTATCTATCTAATAATATGCACTGACTTGGCCTCCAGAGCTGTCTGTAGCAAAGAATTCCTCAGAGTCACCACTAATGAAATTTCTCCTCATCTCCATCCAAAAAGAACGTCCTTTAATTCTGAGGCTGTGACCTCTAGTCATGAACTCTCCCACTAGTGGAAACATTCTCCACATCCACTCTAACCAAGCCTTTCACTATTCTGTATGTTTCAATGAGGCCCCCCTCTTTCTTCTAAACTTCAGCAAATACAGGCCCAGTGTTGACAAATGCTCATCACAGGTTAACCTACTCATCCCTGGGATCATTCTTGTCAACCTCCTCTGGACCCTCTCCAGAGCCAGCACATCTTCCTCAGGTACAGTGCCCAAAATTGCTCGAGCCTCAGAATGTACAAACTCTGTACAGACAATGCCCATAGACAGGATGCAACCCTGGTTTCAGGCACTGTAAGGCAGTAACTCTACCGCTGCGCCATTGCGAGCACCGTTGCGTACATTTCACATAAAATCTCCACACGAGATTTGAACAGAACTGGTTGGAGCTGAGCTTTGCAATTTTCTACTGCCTTTGGAACTGATTGGGCAAGTTTAATAATAAAACCAGCACCATGCTTTTAATTGAAAGTAAATCTTCATTTCATGGTGTGTAAAGATTCCCCCCTGCTTGTTTCTCGCTTCAAATGACTAGTTTTATTACATTTGCACATTTGCAATCAGCTGAACGATACAGCAGCTGCAGGGACATTTTGTTTCTTTTTTTTTTTCCACAAAGCAACATTAATTCCTCGTACAAACTAACTAATCTATGTTGGTGTTCATTTATTTGGACTTGAGCCCACATATTGCCCTGGCCATGGTGCCAAAAATAGCTGGTGTCCAGACAGCTGTGCATGAATTTTTCACAAAGTATAAAGTAGTTAATTCCTCTTTGTCGAACCAGAGATGTTGCATGACTTTGTGAGGTTTTCATGACTTCTCCAGAGAATGCTAAAATCTTCTTAATTAGTTCTGTTCTTAACAGAAGTAATATATCCCCACTCTTCTTAAACACTTCAGCCTTCAAATTGATATATACATCTGAGAAAGTGTACTATCTGGGAAATTCAGTCATCTGCTCGAACCCCTTGGCACCAAGTGTCATTTACAAGCAATTGAAAGCAATTGCAAGCTTTCCTTTGACTGCCGAGGAGTGAGAGAAATGTGGCACCGGGGACTGCAGACAGGGCTGGGGAGATAACATAGATCGTAGCTCAGCGCAAGACAGGAACAGGCCCTTCGACCCACAAAGCCTATGCCGAACATGATTAGGTTTAACTAATCTCCTCTGCCTGTACTGATCCATATACTCCCCATTCCCTGCATCCATGTGCCTATCTCAAAGCCTCGTAAACACGATATGATATGGTACGATAGAACATTATTTATCCTAGGTGGGAAATTGGTCTGCCAACAGTCACAAAACACGACAAGGTACGTGAAACATGAAACTGACGTGACGAGTGGAAAGTCCAGGATTGAGGATGTGTAAAGATTGTGGGGAGGGGAGGGGGAAGTGGAGTCAGTCTACCCCACGACAGAAAGGGGAGGCATTGTACAGTCTGACAGCCACAGGGGAAAATGATCTCCTGCGGGGTTCTGTGTGGCATCATGGTGGAACCTGTCTGTTGCTGAAGGTGCTGCTCCGTATTTTGAGGACTGCAGTACCCCTCCAAGACCACCTCCAATGAATCCAACTTCACTCCCAGGACGGAGCCAGCCTTCCTGAAGAGCTTGTTGATTCTGTTGGCTTCCGTGGCCATCTTGTGTCTGCCTCCACCATCACCCCTGGCAGAGCAGTCCAGACGCCCACCTCATTGTCAGCTGAGGGGAAGGTGACAACGAGCCACACAATCATGGAAATCTGCAGTTCCTTCCTACACATATCTTATTTCCAAGCTCCTGATATATTTTGTTGGATTAAGAGTACAGTGAGGATGTAAAGAGGCATCAGAGGTATGTGAGCAAGCTGAGTGAATGGGCAAAAACATGACAGATGCAATATAATGTGGACAAATATGAGGCAAAACACATCTGGTGAATGCAAGGGAAAATCAGATATTGTATTAGGGATTAGGTAGTATTGGGACCTAGGTATGCCTGTGCACAAGAAGCTGAAAGTCAACATGCAGATGCAACATGAATAGGAAGGTAACAGGTTAGTTGGCCGAAACTGAAAGTGCAGGAGGAACTCCTGCATCAGTGGAGGAAATGGACAAGCGTCATTTTCAGTTGGTCTTTATTACGGGAGGATTTGAAAGTAATCAAATCTTACAAAGATTGTATTGGTTCTTCCATGTGGAGAACTGTATGCAGTTTTGGATAGGAACTGGATTTGCTGGATTACAAAATAAAAGTGCTAAAGTAACTCAGTGGGTCAGGCAGCATCTCTGGAGAACATGGATTCGTAATGTTTCAACTTGTGACCCTTCTTCAGATTGATGGTGGGAGGGGGAAGAGAGGAAGAGGGGGTGGGACCAAACATGGTAGAGGAACAAGATGGATCACTCCGTTGAAATCGCCTATACTGAAGTGTAGTACGCAAAGGAGCCATTTTAGTAGGCAAAACCCGCCGTCCGTTATGCCTCTCGCAGTGTAATCAGTGTTTTGCGGGAACAGTATGTGTGATGGTACCATTAAGATGCAGAATATATCTCATCTATCAATTCACAGATTTTTGTTATTTTTCTTTTTAAATGTTTCTGCAAGTTCCTGCCCACTAAAATGGCGCCATGACGTACTACGGTTTTTAGGGTTGAGTGGCCTATCTTGTTCCTCTAGTATCTTTGGGTGGGACTGTGGTGGAGGACGGAGGGGGGAAACCCTTCCCGACCCGAAGTGCCACCGACCCATATTGTCCAGAGTTGCTGCCTGACCTGGTGAGCACTTTGCGTCATTTTTTGAGGGTTTGGACTCCTCAATAATGAGAGAATGTAGTCATCATAAAGGGAACGCAGCAAAGATTCACTGGATCAACTGAAGTGTAGGTGTGTTTGCAGCATGGAAGAGTATTCTCCAGAGTTTTGGAAGAAAGAGATGACATTTTATTGAAACATCTAACCCACTTACAGGATTCGACAGACTGCATGCAGGGAGAGTGGGTTTTTTATAAACTGACTGAGGCGTTGGAAATTTGGATTCAGTCTCAGAATAAAGCTGTTTAAGATGAAGAAGCGGATTCAAAGAGTGGGAATTCTGGGGAATTCTCCACTGGGGAGGCTCAGTAATTGAATTCAGTCGCAACAATGATTGATGGATTGCTGCACCTAAAGGGAATTAAAGAGAATCAAGGAAAATGGAGGAAATGGCGGAAAATAACACAGGTAGAAACCAGACATCGGTGATCAATGACAGAGCAAGATGAAAGGAACCGATAGTTTGCTCCTGCTCCTACCTCCTCTGTCCTAATACATATTCTCTCATCCTCAACCTCAAAATTCCACCCTTCCCTCAAAGGATATTTATTTACATTTAAGGTAGACACAAAATGCTGGAGTAACTCAGCGGGACAGGCAGCGTCTCTGGAGAGAAGGAATGGGTGATGTTTCGGGTCAAAACCTTTCTTCAGACTCGACCCGAAGCATCACCCATTCCTTCTTTCCAGAGATGCTGCCTGTCCAGCAAAGTTATTCTAGCTTTTTGTGTCTATCTTCGGTTTAAACCAGCATCTGCAGTTCCTTCATACACATTTTGTCTGTTTACATTTGGTGATGTTCATGACTGTATGTATTTGATCTATTTTCACAATGTTTTGTGCGCAGTATTTTACTGTTTAAGCCTCTCAATATTTCTACATACCATGCAGTTCTCCATTAATACCGTGACATGCTAAATAGAAATCCGAAATGTGAAATATGAAAATTTACAGTGAAAATCCTCGTTGTTTAATAATTGTCCTCTTATTCAAAAATTGTTGTTTATGACCTCAAATAGATCCATTTGGAATTGATGGTTGTGCATTGAATTTAGTTTGGTTTCCCACCTGCTTGTGTTGAGATTTCATTGCTAATAAATGATCAGCAGAATTTGATGAATACTCATCGATGGCAACGTCAGTCTTTGGTTTGAAGTGAGAGTTGGCAGAGATGCGTCACACCTCCTGGATCATCTGTCAGTTAACAGCCATGCATTTCCTCCGTACATAGTCCAGCAGATGTCAAACACCTCTCGAGAGTTGTACAATATCCATTGGATGGCACGTTGCCTTGAAGCTTACTTGGCAGCTGCAAAGGGCTTGACATTAACTATTGAACCTAGTGATCCACTTGCCGATGCTGCTTGATACTGAAGATAGAAGAAGGGTTCCGACCCGAAATGTCACCCATCCTTTTTCTCCAGAGATGCTGCCTGACCTGCTGAGTTACTCCAGCACTTTGGGCTGATCTTCCCACAAATTATGTAAGAAAATAACTGCAGATGCTGGTACAAATCATATCATATCATATCATATATATACAGCCGGAAACAGGCCTTTTCGGCCCTCCAAGTCCGTGCCGCCCAGCGATCCCCGTACATTAACACTATGCTACACCCACTAGGGACAATTTTTACATTTACCCAGCCAATTAACCTACATACCTGTACGTCTTTGGAGTGTGGGAGGAAACCGAAGATCTCGGAGAAAACCCACGCAGGTCACGGAAGGTATCGAAGGTAAATCGAAGGTATTTATTCACAAAATGCTGGAGTAATGCTGCCTGACCTGCTGAGTTATCCTCCTATATCCTTCCTTTGTCCCGCCCCCCTGACATCAATCTGAAGAAGGGTCTCGACCCGAAACGTCGCCCATTCCTTCTCTCCTGAGATGCTGCCTTCCCACAAATTATGGCTGATTACCTAATGGAAGTTACCAAAACATGCGAGATGCTGGGATTTAATGAGGGGTGGTATCAATTGTTGTGATTATCCCATTGGGACTCGATGAGAAAAGGATGAGTCCACAGAAGGTGGGGCCTTCATCTCTCTCTCTTTGGTTGGTCCTTGCTTGAAGTAGAACATCTTTGAAGGTCCTTTTGGATCTGATTGCAAATCAGTTAATTGGAAGAGATTAAGTTAGGAAAGATTGCTGACAAAATTCATGCCCATATATTGTGCAAAATAAGCCACATCAGAGCACCAGTGGCCCTGACCCGAATCGTTGTCTATTCATTCCCTCTCCAGATGCTGCCTGACCCGCTGAATTCCTCCAGAACTGTTTTGCTCAAGATTCCAGAGTCTGCAGTTCCTTGTGTTTCCAGTATCATTAGTTGATTATACTTTGTCACAGAACATATTATTCAGTATATCCACTTAATCTCTTTGTATTTAAAATAGAATAAGTCTCAGAGGCAGAATACAAAATAGTATCTATCTATATACTAAACCTCTCGTTTGTTTGTTCCTGAATTACAGCCAAAATGGTACTCAATCGCATGACAATTTGAGGCCCACCTTACCATCGTCCCTTTGGTGCTAATGGAAGAAGTTTCATTGAAATCGGTGTTATATTTTTAAAGTTATTCACATTTTAAAGTTTAAATCTATCTCCTAGGGAGGGAGGGGGAGGGGAGAAGGGAGGGGGGGGGGAGGATAAGGGGGTTGAGGGGGATGGAGTGGGGGGGGGAGGGGAAAGGAGGGAGGGGGAGGGGAGGGTGCTGCACCAATGCACAAAAGGTTTGGGCCCAACGGGTCCACTTGGTCTAGTGTACTCTAAATGCTGCGACTAACAGTTATGTTTAACATTGCTGACCAGTACTGATTCCTTGGCAGTTGTCCGATCCTAGACATGGTTATCTTATCCTTGGTCACAATCTACTTCCCTGCTCAGTTAACCTGAGGGGGAGACACCATGGCATCTGATATATTACATAGACTGATTATATCAAAGAGTGATATTCCTACTTGTCAGCAAATAATCGTCTTTCTCCCAGGCATCTATCTGTGCACCGACTGCCCTGAGCCACAACTACAGTGTGTGTCAGCCTTGAGTCATCTATGCCAATCGCAGGAGCAAATGGACGGAGCTTGTTATCTGATTGAACCAAATGTTGCATTTTCTGAAAAAGTTGTTCAAAGCAAGACATTAAACACAATTTTGCATTCTAGATTTAGATTTTTTAGATTTAGAGATACAGCGCAGAAAGGGCGGCACGGTAGCGCAGCGGTAGAGTTGCTGCTTTACAGCGAATGCAGCGCCGGAGACTCAGGTTCGATCCTGACTACGGGTGCTGCACTGTAAGGAGTTTGTACGTTCTCCCCGTGACCTGCGTGGGTTTTCTCCGAGATCTTCGGTTTCCTCCCACACTCCAAAGACGTACAGGTATGTAGGTTAATTGGCTGGGTAAATGTAAAAATTGTCCCTAGTGGGTGTAGGATAGTGTTAATGTACGGGGATCGCTGGGCGGCACGGACTTGGTAGGCCGAAAAGGCCTGTTTCCGGCTGTATATATATGATATGATATGAAACAGGCTCTTCGGCCCACCGGGTCTGCGCCGCCCAGCAATCCCCGCACACTAACACTATCCAACACCCACGAGGGACAATTTTTACATTTGCCCAGCCAATTAACCTACATACCTGTACGTCTTTGGAGTGTGGGAGGAAACCGAAGATCTCGGAGAAAACCCACACAGGTCACGGGGAGAACGTACAAACTCCGTACAGACGGCGCCCGTAGTCAGGATCGAACCTGAGTCTCAGGCGCTGCATTCGCTGTAAGATTCTATGCGAAAGTGCCTTAAAACAAGAAGAGAGCTCAGAATATTTGAACATTAAACCAAAGGGATGAAGTGGATATGCTCAGTTACACAAAGAACTGGAAGATAAATTGAAACATCAAGTAAATTAGGGAATGTACAAGAGGAATGACATGCCAACACAACCGAACTAGAACAAGAAGCATGAAAGCAAAGACATTTAATTGCAGTCTAATTAAATATTATCTATGCATACCTTTTGAGTCTAGGTTCTGTCTTTAGAAATATTAACTGGTATATTTGAATAATTTCCAACAATATTAAATCAAATGGCAATAGAGTGTAAATTTGCAGTGTGTCCACCAATGAGTTGGTGTAGCAGGACAATCTACTAAGATAAATAATACAGGACATGGGCGGCACGGTGGCGCAGCAGTAGAGCTGCTGCCGTACAGTGTCAGAGACCCGGGTTCGATCCTGACTATGGGTGCTGTCTGTACGAAGTTTGTACGTTCTTCCCGTGACTTGTGTGGGTATTCTTTGAGATCTTTGGTTTCCTCCCACACTCCAAAGATGTTCAGGTTTGTAAGTTAATTGGCTGGTATAAATGTAAATTGTCCCAAGTGTGTGTAGACAGCGTTAATGTGCGGAGATCACTGGTCGGTGCAGGCTTGGTGGTCCGAAGGGCCTGTTTCCGCGCTGTAACTCCAGACTAAACCAAACCTACAAGTACATGTGGGTTACGTGTATATACGGTTCAGTTTTGTTGATGGATAATTCAATGCTGTCATCATCTAAACAAGATAGAAGCATTACCCTGACATTTTATTCAATCTTTCCCATTGCAATGTTGCAACCAGCTTCCTGTGGGAGTGAAGCTAAACCTCAAAACTGATGGAAAAATGTTAACCTGCGAACACTACTTTCTAGAACCAAGATCTTCTAAATAGCAATGATTGAGCAACTCAACGGGTCAGGCAACATCTATTGGGGAAAAATAATAGGTGACATTTTGGATCGGAACTCTTCTTCAAACTGAAAGTAGAGGTGGGGAAGTAAATTGGAGGAGAAAAAGTTCTTCTCGAAGGATCCTTGCCCGAAATGTCACTTATCCATGTTCGCCAGAGATGCTGTTTGACTTCCTGAGTTGAATCCTCTTCATTCTCACCTTCCACCCCACCAGCCAGCGTATCATTCCACCTACCTCGACTCCATCCTATCCCCCCTGGTCAAATCCTTCCCCACCTACGTCCAAGACACCTCACACGCTCTCCATCTCCTCGATAACATCCGGTTTCCAGACCCCCACTCCCTCATCTTCACCATGGATGTCCAGTCACTCTACACTTCCATCCCCACAAGGATGTTCTCGAAGCCCTCCGTTTCTTCCTCGACCGTAGAACCAGCCAATCCCCATCTACTAACACTCTCCTCCGTCTAGCAGAGCTGGTTCTTACCCTTAACAACTTCTCCTTTGACTCCTCCCACTTCCTCCAAACCAGAGGCGTAACTATGGGCACTCGCATGGGCCCTAGCTATGCTTGCCTCTTTGTCAGGTACATCGAACAATCCCTGTTCCGGGCGTACACTGGCCCCATCCCCGAACTCTACCTCCGCTACATCGACGACTGCATTGGTGCTACCTCTTGTACCCATGCAGAACTCACTGACTTCATACACTTCACTTCCAATTTTTTATCCTGCCCTTAAATATACCTGGACTATCTCCGACATCTCCCTCCCGTTTCTGGACCTCACCATCTCCATCACAGGAGACAGACTAGTGACTGACATTTACTATAAACCCACTGACTCGCACAGCTATCTGGACTACATTCTTCCCACCCTGTCTCCTGCAAAAAGTCTATCCCCTACTCCCAATTCCTCCGTCTACGCCGCATCTGCGCCCGGGATGAGGTGTTTCATACAGGGGCATCAGAGATGTCCTCGTTCTTCAGGAAATGGGGCTTCCCCTCTTCCGTTATAGATGAGGCTCTCACTAGGGTCTCTTCTACATCCCGCAGCTCCGCTCTTGCTCCCCCTTCCCCCATTTGTAACAAGGACAGAATCCCCCTCGTTTTCACCTTCCACCCCACCAGCCAGCGTATCAGTCATTTCTCCTGAGTTACTCCAGCACTTTGCATTTACACCTTCAGTGTAAACCAGCCTCTTCCATTCTATTTCTTTCGACATAAATCCAGACATTTACATTTCCAGAAAATTATTTGTGATTTAATGGAAATGTTTATTTCTCATTGAATGTTTGTTAATTACTAACATCAACATCGGCAGCATTTTCTTCCCTCCCAAACAAACTGGTTAGGCTGCATCCCTGACTGTTCCCTTCTTGATCCCATTGAACAAGGAACCAAACATTTTGTTCTCCTTGGTTTGTCTTCCAAAGGGCTGGATGCAACTCCACCAGCAGATGCGTCAAGTTCAACAATGCTACGTTCGATGTTGTGGCTTGTTCTGAAATGAAGTCCTCCAGCAGCTGGAAATTTCCATAATTATTCATTAATATGCAAATGTCGACAGATGTTCATTTGAGCAACAGGTGACTGTTGCTTTTGCGCTTGCCAGAGGTGGGAGGATATTGTTTGTGTTTGCAATTCCTGTTCACTCACAATGTATGAAAGAAATAAAAGGAAAATGTTGTATATTTCGGGTTGTTTGAACACATTTAAATGGCTATTTTTGTTTGTATCCATGCGGTTATGTTCAGAGTAGAAAGAAATATGCACGTGCAAAGCACATTGCTTGGAAACTGCATAGTAATAGTTCTAATCTGTCACACAAATCTATTTTGGCACGGACCGGGTAGACAAATGTCCAACACTAGAGGGCATAGCTATAAGGTGAGAGGGAGAAAGTTTAATGGCGATGTGCAGGGCAAGTTTTTTTACACAGAGAATAGTGTGGGATGAATCGCACTGCCAGGGGTGATGTTAGAGGCAGATACGAGGGTGGTGTTTAAAGGCTTTGGGATAGGCATATGGAAGGGCAGGGAATAGAGGGATATGGATCATGCACAGGCAGATTAGATCGGTTTATCTTGGAGTCAAGTTCAACACAAACTTTGTGGGCCGACGGACCCATTCCTGTGCTGCAGTGTTCCATGTTCTATACACCCCACTACTGTCTTTATGTGTAGGAAAGAACTGCAGATGCTGGTTTAAATTGAAGATAGACAAAAATGCTGGAGTAACTCAGCAGGACAGGCAGCATCTCTGGAGAGAAAGACTGAGTGACGTTTTGGGTAGAGACCCTTCTTTATGTGCCTGGACTAATTTTATTTTAATTTGTTCTTCGCTAACTCTCATAACTTCTGTCGTTGAAATTCTTCAAATGTTCATATAGCTCAGCCGAAATTGATAAATAAAAAAATTAATTTGGCAATGAATGATATTGGATTAATTGATGTATGGAGAGAACTAAATTTGTCAAAACGAGACTACACATATTTTTCTAATCCACATTTGGCATATTCTCGGATTGATTATTTTCTTACCTTTGGAAAAGACCTTCATAGGGTTGTAAGCTGCGAGGTGGGGAGCATGGACCTTTCAGATCATAGTCCTGTGTTTTTAAAACTACTTCTTGATCGGTATCAAAGAGACACTTTATGGAGATTAAATACATATGTACTGACTCATATGAAAGAACAGATTAAGAACGATATTACAGAGTATCTGGAACTAAATGACAATGACGAAGTTTCACCTCTGATACTGTGGGATGCATGTAAAGCGGTGCTTCGGGGCAAGATAATAGGATACAGTGCTCACATGACAGGGGAGAGTCAGTGGATGTGGTGTACCTCGACTTTCAGAAAGCCTTCGACAAGGTCCCACATAGGAGATTAGTGGGCAAAATTAGAGCACATGGTATTGGAGGTAGGGTACTGACATGGATAGAAAATTGGTTGACAGACAGAAAGCAAAGAGTGGGGATAAATGGGTCCCTTTCGGAATGGCAGGCAGTGACCAGTGGGGTACCGCAAGGTTCGGTGCTGGGACCCCAGCTATTTACGATATACATTAATGACTTAGATGAAGGGATTAAAAGTACCATTAGCAAATTTGCAGATGATACCAAGCTGGGGGGTATTGTGAATTGTGAGGAAGATGCAATAAGGCTGCAGGGTGACTTGCACAGGTTGTGTGAGTGGGCGGATACATGGCAGATGCAGTTTAATGTAGATAAGTGTGAGGTTATTCACTTTGGAAGTAAGAATAGAAAGGCAGATTATTATCTGAATGGTGTCAAGTTAGGAAGAGGGGATGTTCAACGAGATCTGGGTGTCCTAGTACATCAGTCACTGAAAGGAAGCATGCAGGTACAGCAGGCAGTGAAGAAAGCCAATGGAATGTTGGCCTTTGTAACAAGAGGAGTTGAGTATAGGAGCAAAGAGGTCCTTCTACAGTTGTACCGGGCCCTGGTGAGACCGCACCTGGAGTACTGTGTGCCGTTTTGGTCTCCAAATTTGAGGAAGGATATTCTTGCTATTGAGGGCGTGCAGCGTAGGTTCACTAGGTTGATTCCCGGAATGGCGGGACTGTCGTATGTTGAAAGGCTGGAGCAATTAGGCTTGTATACACTGGAATTTAGAAGGATGAGGGGGGATCTTATTGAAACATATAAGATAATTAGGGGATTGGACACATTAGAGGCAGGAAACATGTTCCCAATGTTGGGGGAGTCCAGAACAAGGGGCCACAGTTTAAGAATAAGGGGTAGGCCATTTAGAACGGAGATGAGGAAGAACTTTTTCAGAGAGTGGTGAAGGTGTGGAATTCTCTGCCTCAGAAGGCAGTGGAGGCCAACTCGTTGGATGCTTTCAAGAGAGAGCTGGATAGAGCTCTTAAGGATAGCGGAGTGAGGGGGTATGGGGAGAAGGCAGGAACGTGGTACTGATTGAGAGTGATCAGCCATGATCGCATTGAATGGCGGTGCTGGCTCGAAGGGCTGAATGGCCTACTCCTGCACCTATTGTCTATTGTCTATTGTCTATAAAGAAAGCTAGACATGAAAAGTTAGAGCGGCTGCAAGTGGAACTGAAACAACTGGAACAAAACCATAAGGAAACAAATGATAAAAAAATCCGAGAACTACTTGTGAAGAAGAAGAATGAAATAAATGATATTTATACAAAAGATATAGAAAAAAAGTTGATTTTTGTAAAACAGAAATATTATGATGGGGGAGGAAAAGCCAGTAAATTATTAGCCTATAAACTAAAAAAACAACAGGCAGAGAATACAATTCATAAAATAAAACACCCTGTAACTAATTTTACACACTATAAATTGAAGGAAATACAAAATTGTTTTGATATATATTTCAAAAGATTATATTTACAACCTCAAATCAGTGGGGAGAAAATGGAGGATTTTTTTAAGGAGATTCATTTGCCAAAATTGACCAGTGAACAGAGTAAGTCCCTTGTAGCTGAAATAACAGAGAAAGAAGTTAGGTCTGCTATAGTACATCTTAAACCAAATAAGGCCCCGGGCCCAGACGGGTTCCCTTCAGAATGGTACCGGGTAATGGTGGACTCATTGGTCCCTACGTTACAACGCACTTTCAATTGGGTTCTCAAAGAGAACGTAATACCCCCCTCCTGGAAGGAGGCAGTAATCTCATTGATTCCGAAAGAGGGAAAAGATAAATCTGTATGCAGTAATTTTAGGCCAGTGAACGTACTCAACCAGGATTACAAATTTTTTACTCACATACTAGCCAAACGATTAGAGTGTTTGCTACCACAAATTATTGGCCTGGATCAGACAGGGTTTGTTCGAGGGAGACAAACCCAAGACAACATTAGAAGGACATTGCACATAATTGACCACATAACAAAATTTAACTTAGAAGCAGTCCTAGTGGGGTTAGATGTTGAAAAAGCTTTTGATTGTGTAAATTGGTCTTTTTTGCTTAGAGCTTTAGATAGATTTGGATTTCACAATACTTTTATTAAAACAATACAGGCTCTTTATAATAGCCCAAGTGCAAGAATTAAAATTAACGGAGTAGTTTCAAAACCATTTTTGCTAGAAAGAGGAACAAGACAGGGATGTCCAATCAGCCCCCTTTTATTTGCGGTTTTTATCGAACCTTTGAGTCAGTGGATTATCCAGAATAATAATATCAAAGGAATAGTAATGAAAGGAGGGGAACAAAAGATTTCCTTATTTGCCGATGACGTATTGGTGTATTTGTCAGACCCTGAACAGTCTTTGTTACAGTTATTTTATGTTTTGGAACAATATGGATCCTTCTCTGGCTATAAGTTAAATGTTATAAAAACACAAATTCTTAGTTTCAAATATAGCCCCTCAGTAAATGTAAGGGAAAAGTTTAACTTGAGGTGGGATGCTGAATCCATGAGATATCTGGGAATAAATATTCCAATAGATCTGACTAAACTGCACTTGCTTAACTACCTCCCATTGAACAATAAGAGACATTAGGAGGTGGGACCTAATACCTTATCTTAATTTTGGATCTCGTATTGAATCGGTCAAAATGGTTATGTTACCGAGGCTGTTGTATCTCTTTCAATCACTTCCACTAGATATATCAGACCAACAATTTCAAGAATGGGATAAACATATCTCGAGGTATATTTGGCAGGGACAAAGACCAAGAATCAGATACCAGGGGTTACAACTGACCAAAAATAAAGGTGGGGTTGCACTCCCGTGCTTGAAAGACTATTATGCAGCTGCTCAGCTGAGAACATTAATTTATTGGTGCAACCCCGACTATTGTGCGAGATGGAAGGAGATTGGGATTGCTATAACAGAGGAATTTCCGATTCAGGCTGCAATCGGAGATAAGGAGTTAACAAATAAGTTAATTAATTTGGGAAACTCATGGATTCGATTATCACTTAGGGTATGGAATAAGGTCGTTGCCCAAAATCATCTGAGGGATGCTGTGAAGGTTTTGAGATGGTGCACGTTTGATCCAGATTTTGTACCAAAAAGACAGGACACTAGTTTTAAAAGATGGAGTTCTCAAGGTTTGACATCATATTGCACATTTTTACATAAGGGGTCTATGAACAGCTTTGAGAATCTGAAGAGGCAATTTGGTTTGAATAATGATGATTTCTATAGATACCTTCAAATTCGCCATTATATAGATCAAATACAAAAGGAATGTGCAGAAGTAAAATGGGATAATATTTTGTTAAATGTATTTATTGATGCTTACCATGGAGGCTCAAAACAGAAAACCATCTCAAAATTATACAAGGGTTTACGGCAGAGAAAAGGCAACTCACTGTATGTAAAACAGAAATGGGAAAGGGAAGGTAATCTGGTTCTAAAGGAAGAAACCTGGGAGAGCTTATGTGAGATACAATGGAAAACTTCAAGTTCAAATGTTTGGCGGGTGTTTTGCTGGAAAACCCTTATTAGGTTTTTTATTACACCAGTTCAAAAAAGGCATTACACAAATTATTCTTCATGCTGGCGACAATGTGGGTGCCTTGAGGCAAACCATTTTCACATATTTTGGTCTTGTGTATCAGTGATCCCATTTTGGCAGGAGATTCATAAAGTTTTACAAAAAGTTTTTTATATGGATATTCTATTTAAATTTGAGTTTTTATATTTTGGTGCTTTACCAGCACAAAATGCTTCTATTAAAGATAAGTATCTTTTCCAGATCTTAAGTGCTGCCAGCAGGAAAGCTATTACTAGGAAGTGGTTGAAACCTGGAAAACCTAATGTGGATGACTGGATTAACATTGTATATGAGATTTTTATAATGGAAAGGATTACTTTTGCTTTAAGATTGCAACAGGGAATATTTTTGAAAAGGTGGGAAAAATGGATGTTGTACATCATGCCCGTACGGCCATCATTCGTTTAAAGCGGATCTTTGTATCCTACTTCCGTGTCCTATCTCATTTTCCTTGATTTCATACCGCTCCAGAAGTAGTGATGAAATATTATAGAGGTATACCCCAAATGTTGGTTTTAGTTGTTTTTGTTTTTGATTTTGTGTGTAGTTAAGTTTTGGATATGATCAACATCCTTGTAGTGCTTCCAATACCTGTGGTATGCTTTATTTTGGGATATGCAGTATTTGTTAACTAAGGAGGGTTTAAGGTGAATGAGAATGTGTATCATTACGGAATGTATGGAACTGGAAAATCAACAAAAAAATAGAATTATTAAAAAATAAAAAATAAATCCATAATGCTGGGGTAGGTTCATGGTTGGCTCATAAGCCATCTGAGTGCACCAGTCACCTGACCTGTAGAGAACGGAGCTGCCATCTCAATGTCCCTGGACTCATGCTTCTGACAGGAGGTTGTCACCAGACTGGTCAGCAAAGCCCTTTCCGACTGGCTCTGCCCTGAGTCAATGAGGACCATCCCCAAGGCTCACTGTGTCAAAGCTGAGTTCACTTGCCAGCTGTCACCATAGCCAGCAACACTGCCGGACGCTGTCATTGTGTTAGGCTCGTGGGAGAGGTGTCCAACAGCTCACAGCTACATCAAGGCTCAAGACTGTTTGTTTATGGACTGGGAATAGAACAAAGAAATTCTTAATTGTTGCAGCTTTACAGACTTTACAACATAACAACACAACAAATAAGTGTACAATAATCAATATGAATAGTGCAATTCATTATCAGTAATGTAGGTTATAGTAGTTAATAGTAGGTAATACTGTTAGTCGGTAATAATAGATGACTAGACCATTATCGCTCAAAACAGAATTACGTAGTGTAGATGAAACAAAGTCCATTGTAGATAGTGGCTGAGGGAAGGTTGTGGTTAGGGTTGTGTAGTGCGGTTCAGGAGCCTGATGGTTGATACGTTGAAACTGGAGGTTGCAGTTCACAGGCTCCTGTAACCTGCCTTCTGATGGTAACAGCGAGCTGAGGTCATGGCCAGGTTGGTCTAGATCTTCAATGATGTTAGCTGCACCACTTTTGGAGGCACCACTTCCAATAGATACCTTCGCTGGTGGGGATATCAGTACCCATGAAAATCTGGGCAATGTCCACCACTTACTGCAGCCTCCTTCATTCCTTTGCATTTGAGTTTCTGAACCAGGCCTTGATGCAACCAGTGAGCATGTTCTCGACAGACACCTGAGGAAGTTCGGCAGAGTATTTGGCAATGTGGCGAATCACCTGAACTTTCTGAGGAGGTATGAATTTTACACTCAAAACATATAAATATTGAAGATGAGCCACTGACATTTTAGTTTGTTTCAAAAGAATGCTATGTTAAGTGAAACTTTCATATGTTTTTAGGAAATAAATGTGTATTACATTGTCTTTTGTCATTTACGAAGGGGAAATCATGCTTGACAAATCTAATGGAATTTTTTGAGGATGTAACTAGGAAAATTGACAGGGGAGAGTCAGTGGATGTGGTGTACCTCGACTTTCAGAAATCCTTCGACAAGGTCCCACATAGGAGATTAGTGGGCAAATTTAGAGCACATGGTATTGGGGGTAGGGTACTGACATGGATAGAAAATTGGTTGACAGACAGAAAGCAAAGAGTGGGGATAAATGGGTCCCTTTCGGAATGGCAGGCAGTGACCAGTGGGGTACCGCAAGGTTCGGTGCTGGGACCCCAGCTATTTACGATATACATTAATGACTTAGATGAAGGGATTAAAAGTACCATTAGCAAATTTGCAGATGATACTAAGCTGGGGGGTAGTGTGAATTGTGAGGAAGATGCAATAAGGCTGCAGGGTGACATGGACAGGTTGTGTGAGTGGTCGGATACATGGAAGATGCAGTTTAATGAAGATAAGTGTGAGGTTATTCACTTTGGAAGTAAGAATAGAAAGGCAGATTATTATCTGAATGGTGTCAAGTTAGGAAGAGGGGATGTTCAACGAGATCTGGGTGTCCTAGTGCATCAGTCACTGAAAGGAAGCATGCAGGTACAGCAGGCAGTGAAGAAAGCCAATGGAATGTTGGCCTTTGTAACAAGAGGAGTTGAGTATAGGAGCAAAGAGGTCCTTCTACAGTTGTACCGGGCCCTGGTGAGACAGCACCTGGAGTACTGTGTGCAGTTTTGGTCTCCAAATTTGAGGAAGGATATTCTTGCTATTGAGGGCGTGCAGCGTAGGTTCACTAGGTTAATTCCCGGAATGGCGGGACTGTCGTATGTTGAAAGGCTGGAGCAATTAGGCTTGTATACACTGGAATTTAGAAGGATGAGGGGGGATCTTATTGAAACATATAAGATAATTAGGGGATTGGACACATTAGAGGCAGGAAACATGTTCCCAATGTTGGGGGAGTCCAGAACAAGGGGCCACAGTTTAAGAATAAGGGGTAGGCCATTTAGAACAGAGATGAGGAAGAACTTTTTCAGTCAGAGAGTGGTGAAGGTGTGGAATTCTCTGCCTCAGGAAGCAGTGGAGGCCAGTTCGTTGGATGCTTTCAAGAGAGAGCTGGATAGAGCTCTTAAGGATAGCGGAGTGAGGGGGTATGGGGAGAAGGCAGGAACGGGGTACTGATTGAGAATGATCAGCCATGATCGCATTGAATGTCGGTGCTGGCTCGAAGGGCTGAATGGCCTACTCCTGCACCTATTGTCTATTGTCTATTGTCTATTGTCTCTCAGTACTGTGCAGAGCATAGTGGAGGCCAATGGGTCAGATTCCACAGACATCTATATGGTGGTTCTAAAGAGAAATATCAGCTGCATTGAATGCATCAATGCATTTCTGCCTTCCTTTGCATACAACGCATAACTATCAGACATGGACTCCGTCATAGAGACCAGAGATGTTCCATAATGTTCACTAGAATGAAGAAGGGTCTGAAGAAGTATCTCGACCCGAAACATCACCCATTCTATCTCTTCAGAGATGCTGCCTGTCCCGCTGAGTTTCTCCAGCTTTTTGAGTCTATCTTCACCAGAATGACCATGAAATAGGGGTCATTAAATACAGGGAAGGTTTTAGTTTTATAGTTCAGAGATACAGCGTGGAAACAGACCCTTCGGCCCACCGAGTCTGCACTGAACAGCGATCCCCGCACATTAACACTATCCTAAACACACTAGGGACAATTTACACATACACCAAATCAATTTGCACGGTGGCGCAGCAGTAGAGTTGCTGCCTGACAGCGAATGCAGTGCCTGAGACTCAGGTTCGATCCTGACTATGGGCGCCGTCTGTACGGAGTTTGTACGTTCTCCCCGTGAACTGCGTGGGTTTTCACCCACACTCCAAAGACGTACAAGTATGTAGGTTAATTGACTGGGTAAAATGTAAAAATTGTCCCTAGTGGGTGTAGGATAATGTTAATGTGCGGGTATCGCTGGGCGTCGCGGACTCGGTGGGCCGAAGGGCCTGTTTCCGTGCTGTATCTCTAAATCTAAAAAAAAAAAAACTAAAATTAACCTACATACCTGGGCGTCTTTAGTGTGTGGGAGGAAACCGAAGATCTTGGAGAAAACGCATGCAGGTCACAGGGAGAACGTACAAACTCCATACAGGGAATAGAAGGGAATGTGCTGTTTCCACGAGTTAAATTATACAAAGGCAAGGACTACTGTATATCTGTCTTTGGATAATTGATTGCTGAGATATTTTTCCTTCAATTCCCAATAGATTATAAGGTGTTTCTGTTAGCTAATGCCTTCCGGGAATCTGGATAATCCATCTCATGCAGTCAAATAGTTTGAGATTTGGCATCATTTGTTACACATATGGAAGCCAATGACGCCTTTCAAATTCGACAGATCAGCACTTGCCTTTTTCAATAGACTCGGAATGGAATACAAAAGTGAATGTTTTGACCTTTTTAAATATTCAGGTTTTGTATGATTTGGGTGAGCGGATAAAGCTAAATATTAGAACTCCTTGACAATGTTCACCCATCATGTGCAGATCAAGAGTTCTTAAGGCAGCAGAGGTTTAACAGTAAAAAAAATCAAAAAATTAATCTTTTTTTCGAAAATTGGAAATTGGAAAGTATTTCTTTTTTTTGGGAGGGGGTGCGTGAAATGATCTTGTTTTGTTTGACGTGATTAAATGTGCGTGGAAAGGGCAAAGAGATGTGAAGTGTGCATGTTAGTTGGGTTTCCTGTCCCAGTTTGTTTTTTATTGCATCATCTGCCTTATTAGCAGATTAGCAATGCTTTGAGGCAATACATTTCTTCCACCCAAAGAAGGGTTCCCACCCAAAATGTCACCTATCCATGCTCTCCTGAGATACTGCTTGAACCTTTGAGTTACGCCAGCACTTTGTTTTTTTGTTTCTTTGGTAAGGTGCGCATGCATGCGTGTGTGTAAGGTTGTTGGCTTTCACAAGAGACTGCAGAGTCAATTGTTATAGACACAAAATGCTGGAGTAACTCAGTGGGACAGGCAGCATCTCTGGATTGAAGGAATGGGTGACGTTTCGGGTCGAGACCCTTCTTCAGACTCAGTCAATTGCTATTCCAGATACGTAGGTTGCATGACAGACTGTTAAAGGAATGCAATATGACCAAAAGACGTATGGCACTTAAACTGTTCTTCAAAAGAAATCTGCATCCCCTCTTTCAGTCACTCAACCAATGTCACATTCGTACTTTGAGGAGTTTATGGATTTTAGGTAGAAGGTAAAATCGGGTCGTGCGGGGCTGGGGAACGATAAGTTTGGAGGCATTAGAGGGTAGAGCGCCGGAAATGGTGAGGTCCGTGATGGTGTTGTTTTTAATTAAATCTGGGCAGGAAAAGTCAATGTTTCAGCCTTATGGCAACCCAAGTCTTAATAATAAAAAGTTGTTTAATTGTGTCGATTTTATCAACCATGAAACAGCATGCGGCTGATCGGCTCGACACACTGACAGTTCTTGTAAATGTTTCAGGCGTGAACATCATTGGCATTTCCAGGGGAAGCTATACATTGTGACAGGAGATTTAATGTTGAAATTTTAACAAGCAGCTTGTTAAGGTTGAAAATAGTTAGTACATGTATGTCCCATATTATTCACCCAATGTGAAGTCCCATGTGTCCAAAATGAATGAACTCCATGCTAATAAGCCTGCTACACTGACTCTGAGAATGGGGCAGAATGCAAATGGATTCTCATTGGACTTTGACAAACAGCACAATTGCTGATATCTCTCCAGACGTAAAACAGACAAGGCAATCCTTTCACTTTCAATTTCACTTGTTCCCATTCCCATGTGGAAGCATTAATCCTTGCCCTCGAAAATAATTTAATGGGAGCCTCCTGCCCTCTTGTCAAATGTCTTGTCAAATTGACTACTTTATCAAGATGGAAAGAGCTGCAGATGCTGTCATCTTTTGTGGAACACTAATTGCTGAGTTAGTACATGTATGTCCCATATTATTCACCCAATGTGAAGTCCCATCAGCAGGTCAGGCAGCATCTCTGGAGGACATGGATTAACAAGATTGTGGGTTGGGACTGGTTCTTCTGCGGTCTGAAGAAGGGTCCTGACCCTAAACGTCATCATTCATGTCGTCCCGAGATACTGTCTGATCTGGTGAGCTACTCCTACAATTTGTATTCTGGCTATTTTTAAAATATTTTTTAGTATCAGGAGGCTAACTACTAGAAAGCTTGGGAGAGGAGAGTATCAAAGCATTATCATTATTAGCACTGGCCTTCAGCATCTGATTTCCTTTACTTCATCTTGGTGCATATGTATTTAGCTATTCAGGCACAAAGCTTTGCTTTTTCTCCCCAAATATCATATTCATCACTTTAATGACAAAAAAAACTATTAAACCTTTCACTTTAGTTAAGGTTATTATCTCATGAGAAGGATTAGGAAGTTTGGCATGTCCCCAACAACTCTCACAAACTTCTACAGATGCACCATAGAAACAATTTTATTGGAATGCATTTCAGCATGGGTTGGGATCTATATTGATCATTCTTTAATTTGATAATACCTTAATTTGTTAATATTCAAGTGTTTTCAATTCTTCTCCAAATTATTCATTTAAATTTGCAGTAACTGCAAATCTAGATTTGATATTGATGGATCCTCATTTTTCTCTGAATAGTTGCACCTTACTCTTGCTTTACCCTTCCTCGTTGCTTACTATCCTAAAATTAGCTCACCATTTTTTCCCAATAGAGCATCTTGACCCAAAATGTCAGCTGTCCCACATCTGCAGAAGGGTCTCAACCCGAAACGTCACCTATTCCTTCTCTCCAGATGCTGCCTGTCCCGCTGGGTTGCTCCAGCTTTTTGTGTCTATCCAGAGTTCCTCAAGCAGTTTGTTTTTTGCTCACTTTTGATGATGCTATTGATATTAGTCTCTGCTTGTATTTTTGTTGACATTTGGAACATAAAACACAGGCAAGGACCCTTTGGCCAACAGTGTCCATTCTGAACATAATCCCATGTTCAATTAACATTTGCTGTCTGTACATGATCCACATTCTTCCATTCTCTGAGGCACTTTTTCTACGGACGATTGGAAATTTAGACAAATTGCATATGTTGGTGACATTACTTTCTATTATATCAAAGAAGGGCGCCGCGGTAGAGTTGCTGCCTGATAGCGCTTGCAGCGCCAGAGACCCGGGTTCGATCCCGACTACTGGCGCTGTCCGTACGGAGTTTGTACTTTCTCCCCGTGACCGCGTGGGTTTTATCCGAGATCTTCGGATTCCTCCCACAATCCAAAGACATACAGGTTTGTAGCTTAATTGGCTTGGTATAAGTGTCAATTGTTCCTTGTGTGTGTAGGTAAGAGAGTGTTAATGTGCGGGGATCACAGGTTGGTGCGGACTCAGTGGGCCGAAGGGCCTGTTTCCGTGCTGTATCTCTAAATTAAACTAAAAAAATAAGCGGGATTGGTCAAGCAAGATGTGAAGATTTGCTCCTATTTGTTGTCATGCTTTTAGTTTTCTCCATTCCCCCACCCTATCCCCATGTGTTGGAATCCATTACTTTTGAGCCGGTCTTTTGTTAACCAGCGTCTGAAAGGAATCCATTACTTTTCTCTACCATTGCTTTTCCCGCTGACAGGGAATGCATTCCATCGGTCTTAGCCAATGCGTGCTGACAGCATTCTATGAGCCAGTGTGTGCTTCACTTGCCAAATCAGTGCGTGAGTGGTTTGCAGGGCAGTCGCAGCTGCTGATGGGGATGACGGCCTTGCAGGTGAGCTTGTCTCAGCAAGCTCAGAATCTGAACCGTCATTACAGCAGCGTCGATGGTGAGGAATGAATGATGACCCACTCAGGGCTTTTCTATTCCACACAGAAACAGTACCAGGCAGGCCTCACACCGATGGATTTACTGCTGCTTTTATTTGATGAACTAAAGCACCAGGGATTGCTAAAAGGCACAAAGCCTCCATGTGCATTACTTGTAGAAGCAAGGAACTGCAGATGCTGGTTTACAAGACCAAAAGTGGTAGAGTAACTCAGCGGGTCGGGGGTGGGGGGGGGAGAAAGCTGAAAGAGAGGAGGTGCAGGACAAAACTGGCAGGTAATAGGTTGATACAGGTGAGGTACATCAGGACTATCTTTTTTTCATAATTGCAAATGGAATTGAATATCATGCCATTTCTAGCATTCCAGTGAATGGCTCATTGAACTGAAGACATTTGGGTGCATAAAGATATTTGTTCATCTGTTTGTTTGAAGTGTATATGACTTAAAATGAGAAAAAAGTGTCACGTCTCATCTTATCTCAACCTGATGAAACATGAATTCTCCTTGGTGAATGCTAACTTTCACAATAGGCGTATAAATAGAACAGTTGAACCAGAAGCACAACTATTTTCTGCCTGGCTTAATATTCTTTGGGCCTTGGCAAGTTGTTGTACGGGTCACTTACTGAAAGGTTAGAAAAACAAAGTAACATCACTGATATAGAATCCGTCTGATTCATGTCTCCAATCTCATTAGGTAGTCCAGAGATATATTTACTCATGGGAAGGAGTTTTATGGTTTGGGTGGATGGTATTTGTGATTTTAATAACAGTACATCAAACTTTCAGTGGCCTGAGCTATGTAACTGCATAAAAAATAAACAAGCTCTTGTCGTGCACTAAGAGGAAACAGTGCAGCGACATCATAGATTAGAAAGAAGGACAGCTTTCTTATTGTTTCGAGGCACTTTTGTCTTTCTGGGACAATAGATCACTGCACTGACAGTTGCGTAGAACCCAAAACTTATTACACTTGATGACTATTTTAGTTTAGTTTGGAGCTACAACGTGCAAACAGACTCTTCGGCTCACCGAGTCCACGTCAACCAACACTCACCTCACACACTAGTTTAGTCCTGTGCTCTAGGGACCACTTACAGAAACCAACTGACCTGCAAACCCATGCGTCTTTGGAAAGTGGGAGGAAACCGGAGCACCCAGAGAAAACCCACACGGTCACAGGGAGAACATGCAAACTCCGTACAGACAGCACCCATAGTGTGGATCAAACCCGGTTTTCTAGCGCTGCAAGGCCGTTGCGTCACTGTGCCACCCACTGTTTTAACAATGGTCATGTTCCCACTCCAGCTCCTGGTTTATTTATTTCGTTTCTTCCCTCACCCAAGGCCGTGTAGGCTATCGTAATGCTTTGACGATGAATTCAGTCCGGGACCTCATTCCTATCCAACTGCTCTTGCCCCTGCCTGACCCAGTAAAGGAGATCTGTTAGATTGAGGTAACATTTCATTTGTGCTTATTCACGTGCTTCAGATTGATATCATCGTTCGCCCTATTCCAAATGGCTGATTAGATATTACTGCTGTATTAAATTCCACATCACAATGTGTGAAATGTATTTGCACAGTTGATTGATTTAGAGAATTGGATGATTCCTTGGTTGAACAGTGGGGTCTGTGAGTTTAAAAGTCCACACAGAGCAACAATGTGAGACCTCCTCTTCAGTTGAATGCCCCATCAACAGAAAGTCGCTGATTGCTGTGAAATTGTTACATGGCAGAATAATTGCGTAGATACCCTGTGTACATCCTAAATAAGCAACAAAAGATTCATGATTACCGAGGTAAGTAAATGGCACGTTTTAATGAGCAAAAGCAAGAGAGTTTGCAAATGTAGTTTATTAAAAAAAAGCTGTGTTGTTCCTTTTTTTCCCACAGTGTAATCGAGAAAAACTAATTACTTTTTCATCTCCATCAGCAAATCTTGGTGGAAATGAGTGAACCTTGACTGATTGTGGGAGAGGGAGTAAACCATTGGTTAACTGGGAATTAAAGGACTTCTTCACTTCTAGTTAAATCTAAATTAACATAACAAGACATCAAACATCTGATCCTTTATGTCAAGCATTCTGTTACATGCTGGTATTGGGGGAATAATGTATGTACATGTTATGGCAGAGTGCAGCAATGACTGAATTACTGTTGATGGCTCATGGCTCCGACAATCCAGCTTCTCTTCTGATTTTGGGTACTGTCTGTGGAATTTGCACATTCTCGCAGTGACTTTATGGTTTCTCCAGATGCTCCAATTTCCTTCTATATCATAAATAGTGTTGGCTAGTTAATTGACTGTACCTCTGGTACAGTTGTGTAGGAAAATAACTGTAGATGCTGGTACAAATCGAAGGTATCACAAAATGCTGCAGTAACTCAGCGGGTCAGGCAGCATCTCTGGAGAGAAGGAATGGGTGAAGTTTCGGGCCGAGGCCCTTCTTCAGATACTCTGGTACAGATGTATGACAGAGCCATAGAAAGTCGATGGACATACGAGGGAACTAAATAAGGGAGGATAAGTTTCTTCTGAGAGCCAGCTGAAAGTCATCCCACTGTGCCATTACAAAATTATAAAAACATAATGTAAATCTAAGTTTTAGTTTTGCACATAATTTTTATTAGATAGTAGAATTTCAATGTTTTGAAAGAATTGAATGGTTGACTTTGGTGCTAATATTGAAACTTTTCCCAGGTTTTTGTTCTTTTTCAACAGTGATGATGCCTTTTTAAAAATTATTTTTCCATGAAAGAAATGGTAAAAATGTAAGTGCAAGTCCTGACTCGACATTGTGTACAACAACAAAAGTGAAATCTCGGTTAGAATGCAAAAAGTGATGGGACACTTCGATAGGATAGGGGCATTAATGGACTTTTAGATAGGTACGTGGATATACAGGTAATGGAGGGATATGGATAATGTGCAGGCAGAAGAACATAGAACATAGAACAGTATAAGAGCTAGATAGAGCTAGATGGAACTCTTAAGGATAGCGGAGTCAGGGGGTATGGGAAGAAGGCAGGAACGGGGTACTGATTGAGAATGATCAGCCATGATCACATTGAATGCCGGTGCTGGCTCGAAGGGCCGAATGGCCTCCTCCTGCACCTATTGTCTATTCTCTATTGTCTATAGTACAGCACAGGATATTTGTATGGAACATAATGCTAAGTTAATGATGTCATCCACCTCTTCATTGTCCATATCCCTCTAACGATTGTACTTCCATGTGCCTATCTAAAATCCTCCTAAATGCCCCCACTACCACCCCTGGCAATGTGTTCCAGGCCCCCACCACCTTCTGTGTTTAAAAAAAATAAGTAGGCCTGCCCATCCTCATTAAATATTCTTCCTCAGCTTACAGCTATGAGTGTTGGACATTCCCACCTTGGGGGGGGAGAAAAGGCTGTGACTTTCTACCCTATCTATTGGCCTGGATGTGATATGACATAATATAACGTCATAATTTTGGAGATTAGTTTTACTTGGTATCATGTTTGGCATGGACATTTGTGGGCTGAAGGGCCTATTTCTGTGTTTCTTTGTTTGGTTTTGTGTACTAAATACCAATATACATCCTTTAAGCTCCAGAAGCAGCAACGTGAGACTAATTAATCAGATAATCGGTGAAACCGAGTGGAGGATGAATGTTTGCCAGGGCATCGGAAGAGATGTCTTTGCTCTAATCAGAATCCACACAATGCAATACAATACAATATCTTTATTGTCATTGTACGAGTACAACGGGATTAAGAATGCCACATCCACATCGATGCTGTAAAATAAATAAATCACGGCAAAAACAAAAATAACAAAGGGAGGGGGAAAAAAAAGGAAACAAGGTAAAGTGCAAAAAAGGTTCATGCAGGGGTCAGTTGTGCCAGATGACCCTGGGGGCAGAGACAGATCATGGGCGGCTCTCAGCAGGTCCGATTGAGAGCAGCTATAGCTCTAGGAATAAAGCTGTTTCTTAGTCTGGAGGTACGGGCGTAGAAGGTCTTGTAACGTCTGCCAGATGGAAGTAGTTCAAACAGATGGTGGCTTGGGCGTGTGGAGTCCTTGTAGATGCCAGTGGCTTTCCTGAGGCAGCGTGCGTTGTAGATGTCCTCCAGGGCTGGAAGCTGTATCCCAATGATCCTCTGCGCTCTGCAGAGGACCCGCTGCAGAGCTTTCCTATCCGCTGCCGTGTAGCTGAGATACCACACAGAGATGCCGTATGTCAGTATGCTCTCTGTGCTGCAGCGGTAGAAGGTCATCAGTAACTGTCGGGGCAGACCGGCCTTTTTCAGCGTTCTTAGGAAAAACAGCCGTTGCTGTGCTTTCTTGACTAGCGCAGTGGTGTTAGTGGACCATGTGAGGTCCTCTGAAATATGTGTGCCCAGAAACCTGAAGCTGGATACTCTCGCCACTCTGTCCCCGTTGATGAAGACTGGAGCGTATTCTGCATTCTGTGACCTTCTAAGAGGTCTGGGAACTTTCACGTTGATCTGAGAGGGCTTTAAGTTAACATTTCATCCAGAAGATGGTACCTCTGTTAGTAGAGTAGGACTGTACTGGATAGTTGGCTTTGATTTTCTGAACATAAAAGTTTCTGAAAAATCAGCATTCTGAGGTTAGAGTGTGACTAATGAGCCATGGCTAATGAAAGCTGAGTTTCCCAAAAATAAGTTTCTGACAGTCTAGTTTTAGTTTAGTTTAGTTTAGAGATACAGCACAGAAACAGGGCCTTTGGCGCAATGAGTCCGCACCGACTAAAAAATCGCCTAAGTGGGACGAGCCCTTTAAGAAACAAACACGGCCCCGTCTTAGAAGATCGACACAAAATGCTGGAGTAACTATGTGTCTGTCTTTGATCCCAGGATACTGCCCTAAGGCAACAAAAGAATCAAGAATATTTTGATTCTGACTTTTACACTTCAGGTGAAACCAAAATCAGTATACCATCAAGAATCACAATATTTTATCCAATTTAAATGACCAATCCTAATGAGATTTGAATTTTCACCTCATCCAGTTCCCCAATCACCAGTTCATGGAAAATATGCAGGTGAACATTTTAATTTATGAGCATTCTAGAGTAGCAGGTTAGACAACACATTTATTATTTGTGAAACTGAATACAATTTATCGTGAGGTCTTGCAATTAAGCAGATTTCCTCAATTAAGCACGCTCTTCAAAGCCTCCACATCGTTCCTGTAATGACTAGAATGACATACATAATTCCAAATGCCCTCTAACCAAAGTTTTCTAATGTTGCAGCATGACTTTGCAACACGGTGGTGCAGCGGTAGAGTAGCTGCCTTACAGCGCTTGCAGCGCTGGAGACCTGGGTTCGATCCCGACTACGGGTGGTGTTTGTACGGAGTTTGTACGTTCTCCCCGTGAACTGCGTGAGTTTTGACCCTTCCTCGACCCGAAATGTTACCCATTTCTTTTCTCCATAGATGCTGTCCGACCCGCTGAGTTACTCCAGCTTTTTGTGTCTAACTTCGGTTTAAACCAGCATCTGCAGTTCCTTCACACACATCCTGGGATCAAAGATCTTCAGTTAATTCGTGAATGTCCTTTTTCCTACCCTAAGGCCAGAAATTGGGATGCTTGATAATGATTACACACCATTTAATTATTTTTTGCAGCTGCATAAAGGGTCTACCAGGTGATGCCTAAATGTAGCAGGATCTGGACTTTGTTTAGGCAAGGGCTGGTAAGTGCCAAAACAGCTCTAGTAACACATCGTCCAACCACTTTCCCTTGAAATCATCAAACCTGTACTATTGTTAATCACTCATCTGGGCTTGGCATCCAAATTATATAGTAACAAGTGTTGGTCTGAGCCTATGTGTATTGATTCACTTTCTGACACCTCAAACCCATTTTATCATGAGCAAGACACATCGAGAATATGATTGAATATTTTGTTGGATGAGTGGACCTCCAACAAAACCTTAGTCTCAGCACATCTCAGCACATCAAGGGTAAAGAAAGCCCTTGGTTTGGCACCTCATTTAGCATCTGTAACATGGACTGCAGAGTTTTGAAACCAAGATGGCAAAGATTTCTTACTGCCTTAGTTGGGATAGATGAAAGGTCATCAGTAGGTTGAACATGTGGAAAGTAGACCACGGCAAAATTGGAACCACAATTTAAAGCCAACTCAAAAGAATTGGCCATGTCGGGCAAAGTGAAGCTTGTTGGATTGCCAATAAATATTTTCAGGATTAGATGTTTTCAGCAGTGCCAAAGTGAAACTCAACCATGTTGATAATTGTGTTGAGCTTGATATTTAATTTAGACAGAGCATTTATCTACTTGGATGAAATTGCTGTGAATGATTGTCTACCTGTTATTGTGTTTCACCCCATTAATGGTTATTATATTGAACAGATATTTTTAGGCATTATGAAAAAAAAACCATTCACAATGATGGACAACATCCATTTCATCCCTTGACAAAATAAAACATCATAACTTGACAATTCATGAGGCGTGTCCAACAATGGAGCATTCATGGAACACACTAAACATTTTGCTGTCGTACATTTCAATTATGTAATCGTGCTTCAGCTCATTTTGAAATAAATTGTATTTTCGTCCCTGTGCCATAACCGAGCTGATCAAGTACAACCAGTGCAATGTTGTGCCGTAAGCATTTATACGAAACCAAATAGAATCTTCAATGCTGATAGTCATCCTCGTTCAGTTGAAGGGCTTAATAGGTCTCTCTCCCCCTCTCTCCCCCTCTCTCCCCCTCTCTCCCCCTCTCTCCCCTCTCTCTTCCCCATCCCCTCTCTCCCCTCTCTCTTCCCCCTCTCCTCTCTCCCCTCTCTATCCCCCCCTCCCCTCTCTCTTCCCCATCCCCTCCCCCCCTCTCTCCCCACTCTCTTCCCCCCTCCCCTCTCTCTTCCCCCCTCCCCTCTCTCTTCCCCTCCCCTCTCTACCCTCTCTTCCCCCCTCCCCTCTCTCCCCTCTCTCTTCTCCCTTCCCCTCTCTCCCCTCTCTCTTCCCCCCCCCCTCCCCTCCCCTCTCTCTCCCCCCCTCCCCTCTCTCCCCTCAACTCTCATTTCCCCCCTTCTTTCTCTCTCTTTCCCCTCCTGTAAGGGTGGACTCAGATTTGACTGGGCACACAGGGATAAAATGAATTATAAATAATCACTTTATTCAAATAGAATTTGCCCGTGATGGAGAAACAGAAGACAATGCTTTTATAATGTACAGTTTATACTAAGATTCTTGGAATCTTTGTGCCTGTGGACTTTTCAAAAACAAAAGCAATGGCTTTATAGTTTTCATTAATTCAACAGATGGACTAAGAGAAACCAATTTTATCTTTGAAGTAAAAGTTTTAAAAAACATCAGCTGTATCATGCATAAATATTAGCATAGGGTAAAAAGAAAAAATTTTCTTGTGCAGAGACAATGAAAGTAAAAATGAAAGGAAGGCTTGAGGTAATCAAAGCATGAATATAGACGAGGGAAAACAGACCCACGTTCCTAGCGTATCACTGGCAACTTAACATGTTGAAAAACAGACGATAGAAGTTTGTTCTCATTCAGCATGTCTAAACATACATTCCAGTCACTTTCCACCTCCTGTTCCAATGAAGTTGAGACTCTCAGCTACTTTTCCTCAAAGAAGATACATATCAAATGCTAGTTTTCATGATATATTTTGTCATCAGTCTCCCTGCCTTTGATTGAGCTAAGTGAAAAGACTTTGAATGCTATTCAATGGAGGTTTTGTTTAGTCCTGGTATAGTTTTGAGATTCAGGGTGGAAACAGGCCCTTCGGAACCACCGAATCTATGCCGACCATCAATCACCTGTTCACCAGTTCTATCTACTCCTACTTTCTCATTCTACAGACCAGAGGCAATTTATAGAAGCCATTTAACCTACACCTGCATGACTTTGGAATGTGGGAGGAAACCGGAGCACAGAAAACACACGCTGTTGCAGAACGTGCAAACATGGCACAGACGGCACCCGTAGTCAGGATCGAACCCGGACCTCTGGTGTTGTAAGGCAGCAACTCTACCACTACACCACCCTTTGCATCAGCAGTTCTAGGTGTGGAAGAAACCAAGCTTCTCTCATAACCAACCTACTTGAACAGTTTAATAGAGTAACTCAAGAATACATTCATGGATAATGGAGATAAGCAGTGGCCTGCATACTGCTAGACAAGTTAAGATTGCAAAGTCCTCCTTTGTAAACATTTGAGGATTGATATCTGAAGTAGGAGAACTGTTCCACAGACCACAGGCAGAGTTGCACAGAAAGGGACCTAGGCTCTTCTGTCATCATCCCAGGAGGTTGGTGGCATGTTAGTTTATGACCTGAAAGTGATATCTTATCGTGTCAAGCAAGCAAACCTACTGATTGGTATCTATTCTCCTCTTGGAGCTGAAGTGTGAGTACTTTCCATATCGGCCATCACTGAACGTTTCAAGGGATTAGCCATCTTGCTTCCCACCAAAGATTTGAAGATTTTGTCCAAAGGTAGACATAGTTGAATGCCTGAAGCCTGACTGCAAAGAAGCAGCAGGGATCATCTGGATAATGACCTGACATTTGGTCCTTCATTGCAATTGAATTAACACATTTCCTTCTGACATAGGAGACCATTACAGCCCAAACGTCTGTGCCAGTTCCTAAGTTCATAAATGATAGGATGAGAATTAGGCCAATCAGCGCATCAAGTCTACTCCACCATTCAATCATGGGTGATCTATCTTTCCCTCTCAACCCCATTCTCCTGGTTCTTCCCATAATCCCTGACACCTCAGGGGTTCAGAAGTCATCCATCCATTTGAAGTGGATTCCCCCAACACGGATGCAAGGAAAATCATGTCCCATTAACCAGTGCAAGAGTGAATCAGTTTTCATCAGGGGGGTCTACTTTCCTGTTTATTCCCCCACCATCTCTTTGTGCCGCATCAGCAGTCTGATATTGCATCCTGCATCAGTGTCATGAGCCATTTTCTGCATGACCATGGACATTAAATACTCCAACCGGTTTGAAAATGTCATATCCATATTAATAACATACTATCTGTACTTAGCTATTGATTTTAACTCTCAATTCAATCATGCAGCACTTTAAAAAAAAAGTGATTATAGTTCTGGGTTATCATCTTTGCTCGTGACTTGCAATTATATATGAGATGCATCACCTGGATAGTTACAAGTGAGAATTTAGGCCGTAAATTCCGATCTTATTCTGTTAGCCTTAACTTTGCTTCAGTTTAATTGACAGTATTAAATTGTTCTTTAGACCTGATAGATTACCTTTCCATTGTATTGATTGGTACTGACAATGCTGAGTGCATAACTTTATTGACTAATGTCGATTAACATGTTTCTTTTATATCTACCTTATTTTTATTGTAACCTATTAAAGTCCCGGAGCATGCTCTTTGCAAAGAACATGAATTTTAATCAATAATTGTCTCACGATTTTCCCACCTAAAACTAAATCAGTAATTTAAATATGTGGATGGCGGATTAGCTATGCAATCTCAACTCCCGACTTTACTTGGAGCCTTCAGCAGAATTGTGCAGTAACTTGGCAGCAACTCCATTCTTCTGTGAAGTGGTGGAAACAACATGTAGAGAGATATGAATAATTTTTAATTCCTTTGGCAAGTATGTTGCAGTATGAATGAAGATTTTTCAATGCCAGCCCCTCTCCACTCCAATTAGTGATGTGTTTGAAGTCCTCTTGTCATTAATGAAGCATTACCATCCTGTTCAATGGCAGTAATTTTATTTTGAAATTCAATCCCTATTTTTTAATGCTGCACCATATTAGCAGTGATTTCTTTTAATGGTGTTATTTGCAATTACACTTTTTTTCTTTGATAGAGAAATAATTTCCTGGCCAAATAATTTCCATAAATTGTGAACAGCAAACACTTCAGAAATGTTTGTCAGAATGGGACAATTCAAAGATGTTGCATCGGCCTGATGAAAGCAGTCTGAATATAATCAACAATGGTTGACAAAATGAATAATGAAGATATAAGGGAAAATATCCTGACAATTTAAACGTTTGTGTGGTCTGACTTACTGCAGATTCTGTGTCCTTTCTATGTACAGCTGTTTAACTGATCGCACTTGGTGTCCTATTGAGAACCTTTTGCCAAAAGTTGCAGTGGATGGAAATCAGCGTTTAACAGGATAGTATGTCCTTGACAACAACGTACTCAAGGGCCTCTTGAGGATCGTAAGTTATTGCAAGATAAACGGACTCTGGGAGCACAATATTCATGGTATTATTCCTTCCCTATCAACTGTCTATGCTGAGTTCTGAGATTTCATGACCATCACTGTCATTTGGTATTCTTCCAACAAAAGCTTTTCACTCCACCTCGGTGCACGTGACAATAAACTAAACTGAGATACTGAGAACTCTTCCCAGTGCTTCCCCCGATTGCTTGGGGTGATCTCAGATTGTGCCGTCACTGAGCAGTGACTTTCAATGATTCCATGGTTTGTGTTAACACCCAGCTGGGCCAGTGCTTTACTGCCTCAGTTACAAAGTGGACGCTCTGACATTTTTATCACAACAGACATTGTCTAGGTTGTAATCTCTATGTTTATCTCAAGGTTTCAGGCAGTAACTTGAGTTCTGGCTCTGGAAATGGTGTCAGTTTAACATCAAGGGAGAAAACTGGTCGAAAAAAGAATTATTTTATGCTTTTTCATATTGTTCATGCAATCGCACCTACTCATTTAGGATTGTATTTTTTAATTCTCCGTATTTAAAAAAAGCTGCATTCAATGCATGTTGATAAACATCGATCGGGCATTTAATTTCTCAGCTCTGCCTCGTACTACAGAGAGATTGGATTAATGTATTCATTCAGTTTGGCTCTTTGGATAATCTTACACGTCTCGTTCAGCCTCAGCGGGCGAGTAAAACTAGTCAAGGCTCATCAAAACTTAGAAGACTTTTAAAGCTTTAGTTAGACTGTGCATATATCACAAATAAGTTAATTTAAATGCAAACACTATAAATATATTATTGTGGTGGTGGACTGGGTCAAGATCTTTTTTCCAATGAAAACCAATCTGACAAGTTGGGGAATAAGTTTTATTTACCTTTATGATGATTTAGATATTTACCACTTTCAAGATTTGCTGCAGACAAATTCTAACATCCCACATTAATTTTCATTGCCGATCGATTGACTTGGAAACCTTTGGTGAATGCCACCCACAGTGGTTCAGAGATGTTTGTTTCTATTCATACATGCTGGCCTTTTAGCGATTCCTCTCAGACGAGAGCATGCTCAAAATGTTCACCAGACACTCTCTTGACAAAACATTTCCACCAAATTTTGGTACATGTTGGTTTTCCATTAATTAAAAGTACACTTGAAGGCTTTCTTGCCGAGTGTTGTTCGGTTTAGAGATCCAGCATGAAAATAAGCCCAAAGCCTACCGAGTCTACACTGACTGTTGATGCTATTTCTTTGTTATCTCACTTTCTCATTCATCACATGCGTACTAGGGGCGATTTGCAGAGGCCAATTAACCTACGAACCCACTTGTCTTTTTTTGGGACGTGGGAGGAAACTGGAGCATCTGGACGAAACCCACAGAGAGAATGTGGAAAAACTATGCAAATTTGGAAACACTTCTTCTATGCAGAGAAATGCTCTGACAACAATACAGCACAGTACAATGTAGCATCACTTCCTCCTCCTTGTAATTTGGTCAAACCTAAACAAAAGCGTATCCTTCATGAGGCATTTTTGGTTTTTTTTCCTGTCTGATAATACATTTATTTCATTGTAAGTACTATTGTAATGTTTAAGGAACACTTAGGCAGGAACATGGATAGGACAGGTTTAGAGGGGTAAGGGCCAAACAGCTAGGTGGGATTAGAGTAGATGGGACACGTTGGTCAGTGTGGGCAAGTTGGGCCGAAGGGCCTGTTTCGACGCTGTATGACTTGAAGACTCTATTGTATAGAAACATCTGAGTTTCTCTGAACGTACCATTTCCAGCTTTTTAACACATAAAATGATCGCAAATCTTCTTCTTCTTTCGTGTCCATCATCCTTGTTTCAAATCTTACATCGCTGTCATCGTCCGTCCTGAAAAGGGCGCAAGCTTCCGGCGGCAATCAGTGGGAGCCATCACCTGTACAATAGATGATGGTGGCAGCAGAATTTGCTCAGGACACTTCCAGTTTCCAGCCCCGCGAAGTGGACACTTTGGCTTATCCATTTGCAATACAAAATTGAGGATTATCACTTGCCTGCATTATGACAGTTTTTTTGTTGCATATTCTCGTAATCTATCAATCTCGCTGCAATGTTAAGTGTTCATCTATATTGCTTACAGTGACAATGATCTTTTGATATGAACAAACATTGGGATGAAGCTCTCTGTTACGTTATGGTTGAAAGCACAAAACAGCATCTCCAGGGCCCATAATCTCTTCTCTTTGGTTTAAATTCACAAACATTATTGTTTTCACTGTCTTCTCCTGCCTAGCCATTCTCCTTAACATGTCTAAAATGGTTTTCATTGCATGAGTTTTAATCTTGGCTAAGTTGGTAAATTTACTGATCCCTCCATGAAAGCTTGGTTAAATTGCTTGTAAACATTCTCTTTTCTTGTCCCTTTCTCAAAAGTAATCGCAATTACTTTGGTTAGATGTGACGTACCCTTCACAAATCTATGTTGTTCAAAATCCTGTCTTTTGTTTTTGGTTCAAACATCAGTTTGGATCAACTTTCTCTTAAATGCTCAATCACTTATTTCTTAATGATACCTTCCACTAACAGCAGACGCAGATATTAAAATTTGGCAAAAGCAATAAAACTGTTCTCATTTATAACTTTTAAAATGCAGAGTAAAAACAACCATCAGTCACGTGCAATAACTATATTAAAACTGTTTTCAATTATGTTAACTATAGTGGCTTGCAATTCTGCATCATTTAATGGTGTCTTTGACATATTAAGTATTTAGATCTCTTCATTGTGAAGGTGGATGCTAATTAATTACTTTGACAATTCTGCTGTTTTCTCATTTTCATCTGCAATGTTAACTGCATCTGATTTAACAGACCCACATAACACTTAACAACTTGAGCACTATTGTATGGCGAAGCATTATGTTAAATATAGTATATGAAAGAAATGTCAGGATTTAACTGTAGGACAGCATTAATGAAACACCTTTAACAGCAAGTGTTGGAATGTAACAGGGGACGTTTATTGTTATATAATTGATGATGCTGTTTGGATGCTGAAGAAATTGTAACTGTTGGCGGCACAGTGGCGTACGATAGAGTTGCTGCCTTACAGTGCCAGAGACCCGGGTTCAATCCTGACTACGGGTACTATCTGGATGGAGTTTGTATGTTCTTCTTGGATTTTCTCCGGGTGCTCCGGTTTCATCCCACACTCCACAGGCGTACAGGTTTGTAGGTTGATTGGCTTCAGTAGAAATTGTAAATGATCCCTGATGTGCAGGATAGTGCTTGTGTATGGGACCACAGGTCGGCGTGGATTTGGTGGGCCGAAGGGCCTGTTTCTGCACTGTATCTTTAAACTAAACTCAACTAATCTAAATTGCTCTTCTCTTCAACTGAATTTCCATCTATCTGCGAGTATATCCTCTTTCTTGTTTTGAATAGTTCGTCACTAAAATATGCTGGGGCCTGGGACTTATCAAATAGTTAATGCCCCGGTCTGAACGCTATTCCATCCAGGAGTCATTCAGCAAAGTAATAGCACCTTTGGCCCCCATGTCCATGTTCACCATTGGACATCAGACCACACTTGGTGATTCAAATGTTCTTCACAATTGTCATGCCAGTCTCTGGCTCCACTACCCCTTGTAACATTGTGTTCTGGATTCCACTTACTCTCATGGTGGAGAAAGATTTTCCACAGATCCCCCTTAAACCTTTTACTCATCTTTCTAGTTTTGGGCACCTCTGTTAGCGAGACACGTTTCCTACAATCTACCCTATCCATTCCTCTCATTGTTTTGATCATCTCTATCAGATCTGCCCCCCGCTCCTCTACACCTCATCTACCTCAGCTTCCTCCACAAACACAGGCTGACCGGTCTCTCCTCAGATGTAGAATGTTACACCCGCAACATTGTGTAGGAAAATAACTGCAGATGCTGGTACAAATCGAAGGTATCCCAAAATGCTGGAGTAACTCAGCGGATCAGGCAGCATCTCTGGAGATTTTTAGATTTAGATTTAGAGATACAGCGCGGAAACAGGCCCTTTGGCCCACTGGGTCCACGCCGCCCAGCGATCCCCGCACATTAACACTATCCTACACCCACTAGGGATAATTTTTACATTTGCCCAGCCAATTAACCTACATACCTGCACGTCTTTGGAGTGTGGGAGGAAACCGAAGATCTCGGAGAAAACCCACGCAGGTCACGGGGAGAACGTACAAACTCCGTACAGACGGCGCCCGTAGTCAGGATCTAACCTGAGTCTCCGGCGCTGCATTCGCTGTAAGGCAGCAACTCTACCGCTGCGCCACCGTGCCGCCCGAAACGTCACCCATTCCTTCTCTCCAGCGACGCTGCCTGACCCGCTGAGTTAGTCCAGCATTTTGTGATACCCGCAACATTGTGGTGAATCTCCTCTCTACCTTATCCAGTGGTTTCATGTCCTTCTGAGAGTGTGGTGAAGACCACTGCAAACAGGTTTTGATCAGAGGAGATCGGGAGAGAAGTTTATCGACAAATTTGATGTCATGGGAGATTGCAAGAGAGATGCAAACAAACAAATGTGCTGATTGGCAGAAGAGTGAAGAATTAAAGAAGATGGAATATAAACCCTCTAAATAGAGGGAAAATTCGTCTGCCTAATTAATAATTTTTTCTTGGACTTGCTGTCACAGAGTTATATAGCCTGGAAATAAACCCTTCCCAATCTATTCCTCTCATGATTTTGTACACCTCTCAAGGGTCACCTGTCATTTTCTTGAATAAAGCCCTTGCCTGCTCAACCTGTCTCTAGCTTTTAACCACTTAAAATAATTGAAATTTTGCAATCGAACATGTACAATCTACATTGACTCTGGAATGCCCCGCTGCAAGAGTGGCAAAAGCATTCTGAAAGAAACTGCAGAAGAATATGGAGGATAAAAGCAAATGACCTTAATGGGGAGAGAAGTGCAGAGCAGAAATTGCAAGAAATCACCAGGGACCTGATAACCCAAATGAACTCTTACTATGCTGTAGTTCTTCCACACAGCGAGTTCATCTAAATCTGGCCTACTGGGCACCTACCTAACTTCCTCCTCATCTTACTGTTGGTCCAGGAATGCTGAGGCCCTATACAAGAAGGACAGAGCTGGCTGTACTTTTTGAGAAGGCTCTGCTCCTTCAACATCTGCAATAAGATGCTGCAGATGTTCTACCAATCGGTGGTAGCCAGTGTCATCTCCTTCGCTGTCGTGTGCTGGGGCAGCAGGGCGAAGGCCGCGGACGCCAATGGGATTAACAAACTCATCGGGAAGGCTGGCTCCGTCCCGGAGGCAGAGTTGGATTCATGGGAAGTGGTCTTGGAGGGGAGGATGCTCCTCAAACTGTGGAACATCTTGGACAATGCAGCTCACTCCCTTCATGACACCTGAGGAGCACCTTCAGCAGCAGACTGGTTCCACCAAGATGCAGTACAGAACGCCACAGGAAATCCTTCTTCCCTGTGGCGATCAAACTGTACACCTTCTGCCCCTTCTATTGTGGGGTAGACTGTCTCCCACCCCACCCTCCCCCCCTCCCCAATCTTTGCACATCTCCAATCCTTTCCACTTGTCACTTTAATTTCATGTATTTTGTGTTTTATGACTGTTGGCAGATCAATTTTCCTCCTGGGATAAATAAGGTTCTATCATATCGTAGCAATTGTTCTGTGCTCTAGAATTCCTTCCTTAAATATTTCCACCTCTTCTCCCCTCAGCTGCTGCTTAAAATTGACTACTTTGATCACATCGTAATGCATTGCGATTTGACTTGCTTTCAATTACTGTACGATCCATACTCATGTGCAATGCCTTGGGACATTTGTCAAAATCAGTTTTTAAATAAATTCAATAATGAAATTGGGTTAATGCTCAAAACATTCAGCAGGGTAGGAGCACCTGGTGAAGAGGTTGATGAAAAATCATTGGTTTGAAACATAACCTGTTTTTCTCGCCAAAGTGTTTTTGGTGCCTTCAATAATACCTGCACTTTCCTTATTTTATTTCAGATGTTTATTTGCTGTTATATAAATTGTCATTTTAGCCAGTGCATTTTATGCATATAATTCCACAGATGTCAGTGGTCTCAGCAAGTCTGTCAAATTAATAATTCTCCTATGTGAGTGAATGTGGTGTGCATCCAAGTGTTATTGAAGTTATCCAAGTGATAACATCACTTTGGGCGGCATGGTAGCGCAGCGGTAGAGTTGCTGCTTTACAGCGAATGCAGCGCCGGAGACTCAGGTTCGATCCTGACTACGGATGCTGCACTGTAAGGAGTTTGTACGTTCACCCCCTGACCTGCGTGGGTTTTCTCCGAGATCTTCGGTTTCCTCCCACACTCCAAAGACGTACAGGTATGTAGGTTAATTGGCTGGGTAAATGTAAAAATTGTCCCTAGTGGGTGTAGGATAGTGTTAATGCACGGGGATCACTGGGCGGCACGGACTTGGAGGGCCGAAAAGGCCTGTTTCCGGCTGTATATATATGATATGATGATATGATGATAATGGAACCTTACTTCCTCTGTAACTGAGGTGTTAAGTCTTTGCAAGGCCACCAATGGCAGTAAGCTCAAGTAGATTTCTTGTGCAGCCCAAAAAAAGTAGACAATACAGTTCTTTCAATTAGTTTTACTGTTCAATATCATAACTGATTTGATCTTAGCCACACCAATTTTTCCCCGCCTATTTCTATAACCGTTGAATCCCTGATTGTTCAAAATCAACCTATCTCAACCACAGCTTGGTTTCTAAAGTGTGGGGATATGGTTCAAAGATATTAGTTCAATGTGGCATCATGTTCAACGCAGATATCATGGGTTGAAGGGCCTGTTCCTGTGTTGTCCTTTTCTATAAACGTTCCATCTGCCAAGAATAAACATTTGTAAAGATTCACGCCCCGATGAGAATGGTGAGTAGATTAGTGGAGCTTTTCATTGGATGTGCATCTCATTGGATTCAGAATTTTTTCCCCATTTCTAAATATCATTGTGAAAGGAATAACCACTCTGTTATCAAACCTTTCAAATGTCAAGGGTGGTATTGTGGCACAGTGGCCGTGTTGCTGCCTTATAGTGCTTACAGCATTTACAGCGCCAGAGACCCGGGTTCAATCCTGGCTCCGTGTGCTGTCTGTACGGAGTTTGTACGTTCTCCCCGTGACCTGCATGGATTTTCGGTTCTTCGGTTTCCTCCCACACTCCAAAGCCTACAGGTTTGTCGGTTAATTGGCTTGGTACAAATGTAAAAATTGACCCTCAAGTAAGATAGTACTAATGTGCAGAGATCGCTGGTCTCGGTGGGCTGAAGAGCCTGTTTCCATATCATATCATATCATATATATACAGCTGGAAACAGGCCTTTTCAGCCCACCAAGTCCGTGCCGCCCAGCGATCCCCGTACATTAACACTATCCCACACACTAGGGACAATTTTTACATTTACCCAGCCAATTAACCTACATACCTGTATCTCTAAATTAAACTCAGCTAAACTCACCTCTTTCTGAACTTTAACTATTTCAATAAAATTACCTCTCATTCTTCTGAACTTCAGCGAGTACAGGTCCAACTTGTTTAACAGTCTTTCATAGGACAACTTTATCATTCCAGGAAACAAGCTAATCAGACTCTCTGAGCTGCGTCTAATGTGATTACATCCTGTTGCCAATGCTTGCTTTTTGTCCCACTTTGAGTACACAAGCTGCCTTAATAGAATTAGAACGTGCTTCTGAATCATTTATTAAGGCATCAGGGTGCCAGTAACATTTTTTTACAGTATCCTGTTCTTTATTCTTTAATTGTATTTTGTAAGTGACAGCATTATATGTTTCACAGGAAAAAAAAGTGAAATGTTTTGTAAAAGGGGAGTTCAAAAGCTCGTATTTCTCCATCTGTGACTGCTGATAGACATATTCAGTGCAGTTCAGTTTGAAGTTGAACCAGTGTTCCATCATTCAAAGCGCTAGTCTGCGGACACTTAACTGGCGTTTGAAGTTGCTTTTATATCCGTCTTTACCCAGCTTTCCACTTACTTTCATTTTTATTTTGAAGTCATAAGTGCTTGGCTTCCTGTACCATTGTTTCTCTGCTCTGACGGCCCCATCCATTTCCTCAAGGCTGTCATTGCTAAAGGGAAGGCAGTCACATGTGTCTGCTATACTGAGAAGGTTGTCAGTGTGACAAATTGCTGATCCAGTTACTCTCCCAGTCTGACAATTCAGACAGAAACACGGTCTGCTCCGCGCATACACAACACATTAACAGTCAACATGTTGCATTATAGAAGTACTCCAAGCATGGAGATGGTCTTGTGGAATAATAAAAACCTCCCAATGCGGATACCATTGTTAATTCTGAATGACTTGATGGTTTGTCATTTCTCTCGCAACAGGTTTTTGGAGTCTGGAGTCCCATCAGGCTGATGTTGGATTGAAAGGCAAGATTGTTGTATATTTATGAATAGTCAGACTTGATGATAACAAAATGAAATGGTTTGATGTCTGAAGCTACTTTATATATGAGTCTGGAATCCAATGCTCTCAATGTTAGATGTTGCATTCTCAACCAGGCACTCAGGGTAAGCTCTGTGCTTCTATCAAAGTACCCTTCTCAGTCAGAGTTAGGCTTGTCTTCCTCCTCCATTTCTTGGAGAAATTCATGTCCTCGGGTGCACTGGAAGATGGATCTGGTTGATAAATAATTTGTGAGAAGCATGGAGGCTTCAAGGGAATATAGACGTGTTGTGTGAGTGGGTTGTTTTTACGAGAGGTGGAATTTAATGCGGAAAAAATGTGAGGATTTCCACTTCGGTACCCAAACAGAAAAGAATGTCTTATAAATGAAAACAGGGAGGAAAATATTAATGTTCAGAAAGATAAAAATGGCCTCATAAACAACCCATTGGAAGTTAACATATATGCTTTTCGAAAGACGAATAGTCTTTGTTCTGATGGCAGTACAGATGTAAGGGTGCCTTGCAGCAATTGTGTCATTCCTTGGGGAGATTGCACCTGCAATATTGGGTAAAATGTTGGTCTTCTTTCTTCGAAAAGTATGTATTTCTTACAGTGGAAGCTCAACAAGTAATTCTCCAATTCTCCAGACTAATAAAGAGAGAGCTGGACTCTGGAAAAGATGGATAAGTAAGGTTTCGAACTTCGAACTCAGAAAATGAAGTTTCGGGTCGGGACCCTTCTTCAGACTGGTTGTGGCAGGGGAGGGGGAGAGAGCGGGGAGAAAGGAGGGGCAGAACAAACGTGGGTTTTCTACGGGTGCTCCGGTTTCCTCCCAAACTACAAAGACACACATTTGTAGGTTAATTGGCTTTGGTAAAAATTGTAAATTGTCCCTAGTGTGTGGGATAGTGCTAGTGTGTGTGTATTGCTGGTTGGCATGGACTCGGTGGGCCTGTTTCTGCCCTGTATCTCGAAACTAAACTAAACTAATAATGAATTTCACGTTACCTCAGTACAGTATGTAGGTTAATTGACTGGGTAAATGTAAAAATTGTCCCTAGTGGGTGTAGGATAGTGTTAGTGTGCGGGGATCGCTGGGCGGCGCGGACTTGGTGGGCCGAAAAGGCCTGTTTCCGCGCTGTATATATATGATATGATATGATATGTGACAAATAAAATATCAATGAACCATTGAAATGAACATCATCCAAGGAGCATTACAATTTTGAATAAGGTAGAATTTAGTCACATCAAATAAATAAGGAAAGATAAAAAGTTGGCTGAAAGGGAAAAATGTAGCAAGAAATGTAAAAGCAAAACTGTTAATGTGCATAAGTAAAACGTCGAACATTTGAAATAAAAACAAAAACTTTTCAATGTTAGAGAGATGGACTGGCAACTGGCAAACATTTACCATGTTGTAAAAGGATACAGGATTACTTGGCTTATCTTCGTGCGGTGAGTTAGGTTCATGCTGTCCAAGCTGGCATAGGAACATAATCCTGTTTATTGCAGTTAAATGCTGAAGCATCGGTTGAGATGCAATTACCGCAAACTTAATGGCAGAACATCGAATCCCTGACAACAACTCCTTCACTTCTGTGTTCAAGCGCAGATCCTTTCTGTCTCAGAGTAACAGTCGTGCATAAATAATAATGAACATAATTAGCCGCATTCATATGTTAGCAGCAGATTCCGGGCCATTTTAGTTACCATATTGTATTTTTACACTGCCTGAAGGATATTGGCTTTGGTGCCAAGTTGTGGTGATAGGATTAGCAGCAGCATTGTTGGAGAGGTATTGGATTGATGCCATGTGGCTGAAGAAGTCCTGTGCGATTTACTTTGCATTGCTGTAAGTATGTTCCAACAGAAGGGAGACAAATATAAACAAAACTTCTCATTCTGTAATCGAGTGATTGCTTCTTCTCAATCATGCGTAACTTTTGGACTGCTTACAAAGTTTTGGATCGATTCTTATTTTCTTTGACACAAGTATCTCCACATACCAGTAACCTTAATTGTGGAGATTTATCAGTGGCCCATTGCAAGACTCCCTCAAATATTTCACTGTCGGAGGCAAATAACACCTGTCATTGTGTTCTTCTAAACCATGCACATCTGGATCTTCAGAAGTGCAAAGGTGCAGTGTGGAAACAGGCCCTTCGGCCCACTTCATCTGTGCCGGCCAGCAATCTCCATACACTAGCGCTATCCTACACAGTGGGGACAATTTACAATTTTTACCAAAGCCAATTAACCTACAAACCTGTAAGTGTTTGGAATGTGGGAGGAAACCGGAGCACCCGGGGAAAACTCACCGGTTACAGGGTGAACATACAAACTCCGTACAGGCATCACCCATGGACAGGATTGGACCCGGTCTCTGGCGCTGTAAGGCAGCTACTCAATACAATACAATATATCTTTATTGTCATTGTACAGGGGTACAACGAGATTGGGAATGCGCCTCCCATACGATGCAATAATTTAATTAATTTTAAAAAACAACAACAACCCAACAAATCAAATTGTAACAGTTTTAAAACAGAATAAAGTGCAAGTAGATCTGTGCCGGATCACTGTGCGATGTGACCATCCAGCTCAGCAGGACCAGTTCAGAGTAGCTATGGCCCTGGGGATGAAGCTGTTCCTGAGTCTGGAGGTGCGGGCGTAGAAGGCCTTGTATCGTCTGCCCGATGGAAGGAGTTCGAACAGACTGTTGCAGGGGTGTGAAGAGTCTTTGTGGATGCTGGTGGCTTTTCTGAGGCATCGTGTGTTGTAGATGCCCTCCAAGGCTGGTAGCTGTGTTCCGATGGTCCTCTGAGCTCTATGGACTATCCGCCGAAGAGCTTTCCTTTCTGCCTCCGTGCAGCTGACGTACCACACAGGGATGCCCTATGTTAGGATGCTCTCTATGGTGCAGCAAGCACCGTGCTCTCTACTGCTGCGCTTCACATTGTGATTTAAGGTAGCTATAAATCGGATTTATTTTGGATGATCAGCCATGATCTTATCGAATGGCAGTGCAGGCTCGAAGGGCCTACTCCTGCACCTACTTGCTATGTTTCTAGGACAGGGTTGTGCTGGTTGGTTGAATAACCCCTTACTTGGAGGAACATAGCTGTTCTCGAACCTGGTGGTGTCTGTGGGGAAATGGTCTCTAGATGAGATGAGGTCAGTGACTCTGATGTTCACTCATGGGATTATGGTCCAGTGGCATGTATGAGAATGTGCCAGAGAGCTGGCACTCAGCTTTTGTGTGATTGAAGTTTATATGACCCCAAATTTTTTTCTCTTCTCAAATGCAGTTTGGCTTTCTGAATAATCCCAGCACTTTGTGCCAGATGGAAGCAGTGAGAAGAGGCCATGGCTTGGATGGTGGGGAACTTTGATATTAGATGCTGCTTCCTTGAGGCAGCAACTCATGTAGATGCTTTCGATAGAGGGGAGAGCAGTGCCCATGGTGGCCTGGGCTCAGTCCATCGCTCTGTGCAACCTCCTGCATTCCTATGCATTGAAATTGCCATACCAGGCCGTGATGCAACTAGACTGCATACTATCTGCAGTGCATATGTAAACATTTGTTTGGAGTATTTGGAGATGTTCCAAAGTATTTAGCATTCTAAGCAGACAAAGGTGCCAGGATATCTTCTTCACGATGACACTTGTATGCAGGATGCAGGACAGGGCATCTGAGATGTTAACACCCAGGAATTTGAAGCTGCTAACTCTTTCCAGCACCAGCGCACCAATGGAAGCTGGCACATGATCTTCTGACTTCATCTTTTTGAAGTTAATGATTTAGTTCCTTGATCTTGTTAACGTTAAGTGAGAGGTTGTTGTTGAGGCTGGTGTGTTCTGTCTCTCCCCTCTCTGCTGACCCATCACTGCTGGTGATTCGACCGGACACAGTTGGCAAATTTAGAGATGGCATTGGAGCTGTGCTTAGCCACAGCATCACCGATATAAAGAGTGTCCTGCAGGTTGCTAAGCTTTCAGTCTTGAGGCTTCTAGCCTTTCAACCTGGCATGATGGTCAGTCAGGAGGACATTTTGTTATCGAGCTGCACTGATCGAGGTGTGTCAGTAAGGAAGAGAAGGATCCAGTTTGACCAGAAAATCCAGACCTAGCAGAAGTGGTACTAGTATATAAACTGTCAGGCAGGACCTTCCATTTTTAATTGTTTTGGGTATTAATTTGTTGCTGTTTTGATTTTCCTTTAATAGTGTACTTCGAATAATTTCTATTAACCTCTAGTGGACAAATAAACCTTTTATTTCCCTTCATGAATATATCCAATTGTTCCATTGCTTCAAGACCAAATCAGAGAAGCCTTGGTATAAACCAATGTCTGTAGTTCTTTGTTTCTACAATTTTGTCTGCTCCACTACAAAATCTCCTCAAGGTATGACTACTTTGAAGAAGTTCTCTTCCTATCTCCGACGGGATTTCTACAACACCCTCTCTCACTGCTCCCCATCTGTGGTTCCTATTCTCTCCAAAGTCTGAAGAAGGGTTCTGACCCGAAACGTCACCCATCCTTTTTCTCGAGAGACACTGCCTGACCTGCTGAGTCACTCCAGCACTTTGTGTCTATCCTCGGAGAACAAATCTCTGATTCTATACAAAAGTGATTTCTGCCGATACTTTCATCTTCTGGTCATGAAATCTGGACCATAACTGGAAGGTTTGAAGAAGTTTAGGTGGAGGAAAGACAGCGCAGAGTAAGGTTGGGGCAGAGCTGGACTGGAAGAAGATGTCTCAAAGTTACCTGCTTCAGCTCTAGTGGGAGACGTGGTTATGCAGAATGTCTTGGGCTATTTTTTTATAGCCAGGGTCAAATGCAACATCACAGAAAATTGTGCAAATCACAGAGCTGTGGCACAGCTTTAGTTAATTGCGTCTTTTACACGTTCCTTGTGATCCTTTGAGAATTCCCATAAGAAATGGAAGAGAAGCAGGGACTGATTGTGAGTGATTGAGTGTCTTCTGGGACTTCAAGTAGTCTTCATTGCTTTCTACAGTTGTCATTATTTAGCCATTGTGTGACCAGTATCAATCACCCAGAAAACACTCATGAAAGAACCGTGCAGCATTAACCCAAAATAATGTCTTTTTCATCACCTCTGAATAAAATTTCACTCAATTACAGATATTGGTGAATTGAATCGCTAGAAACATAAATCTTACAAAACCTTGATTTATAATCCTAGATTTTTTGAAAAATTATTTGTACGTGCTGATATGATGTTGGAGGGTAAGTAAATTGGGTTAAAATTATGGTTTATTGCCAGCAGCAAAGAAATAAACACAGCAGAAGTTGTTAAGAAATATTCAATGCCTCAATGAATAACTTGTCAAGAACAGACGAAGTATGTGGGAGGATTTGTGGATGAAGAATGGGTTTAATCGGCGACAAAAACTGCCCTGAGAGTAGAAGCCAAGACTGCAATTCAGTCGGCATTTCAGAGGGCGGCACGGTAGCGCAGCGGTAGAGTTGCTGCTTTACAGCAAATGCAGCGCCGGAGACTCAGGTTCGATCCTGACTACGGGTGCTGCACTGTAAGGAGTTTGTACATTCCCCCCGTGACCTGCGTGGGTTTTCTCCGAGATCTTCGGTTTCCTCCCACACTCCAAAGACGTACAGGTATGTAGGTTAATTGGCTGGGTAAATGTAAAAAAATTGTCCCTAGTGGGTGTAGGATAGTGTTAATGTACGGGGATCACTGGGCGGCACGGACTTGGAGGGCCGAAAAGGCCTGTTTCCGGCTGTATATATATGATATGATATGATATGATATGGTGCCACAAACATTGAGCTCTGCTCAAGATTTATGAATGCAGACAGAGCCTTGAGTCAAGATTAAATGGTAATCTTAAACTCACTCTGGGCTTTTTGCTGAGTAACATGACATCAGTGAGAAGGGACTGTGGCCCAATTATGACATTTGCCTTGAAGTTGTATTCCACCTTTTGTCAGGTACAGCACCACTGGGCGTCTGCCTACTTCACCCTTCTTTAATTCACTGACAAATATTTTCAAAACTCTGAATGTTTCCTTCTCAGCAGGAGGTTCTCCCTTTCACTTTTTTAAAAAAACTTTTGTTTTTGCAAACTTTCCTTTGACTTTATCGCATGTTCTGTGCTTATAAAAAGTAGAACTTTGGCAACACATGAAAGAAAAAAGAATTATGCAAAAGGAAATTCATGATTTTTACCGCGGTTTTAAAATCCCTATCTGTTACAGTGGAATCTTATGTTTGTCTTTGTGGGAATATTTTCAGTGCTTTGTCTACATCCTCCTGTACGCACCACAGTAAGCCAAATGAAAGCCTTCGAGCTCAAAAGCAATGAGAAAATAACTTTAGATCTGCCTGTAATCTAATTAGCCATGCTGCGAAGTATAGCCCCAACGGATATTTTCTGAGCTAAACCACAAACCAGCTTTTATGCTGAACCAATTTATAAGAACTATGAGCAGAGTTTTCATTTGACAATCTTTGCTTGTTGACCACAAGCTGTGAAAATGCACAGCTGAGAACTGTAGGCTGTTGGTCTGCACTCTAATATCTTTGCTTTCACCCTTGCCTGGTAATGCAGTCTTTAATGAGTCTTTCTGCTCTGCCTCCAGTTATGAAAGTCCCTCACTTTGATATTCCTCGTCAAGTGCATCACAACAATCTCTAAGGCCTGACTCTCATTTAGAATCTCCCCATGATGGAGTAGGAGGACAAAGTTCCTCATCTCTTTCTGCATAACTCCTTTCTGCATGAAGTGGCGAAGCTAAAGTAGATCTGCTTGTATTAGTGCTTCAACAAGAACACTTTCACAGTGAATTCATATCCAATTCATATCCAATTAAAGGGGTATCCATAATTTGCATGATATTCCTTCTGTGCTATATGCGCTGAACATTAACCCCACTTCAACCTTTTCCCTTTGACTCATGTGAAAATTATAATGGAACTCCAATTGTGATCTTCACCGTAAATGATCTAGCATTTTCAAAATGAACCTTGAATTTTTAATTTGTTCTCAGAAAATGGTGAGATTTGACAGTGCCAGTGTTTATTGCTCATTGCTGGTTCCCTTCAACCGAGGTACAGTTAAAACACTTTTGTTGCATACTAACCAGTCAGCGGAAAGACAATACATGATTAGTATCAAGCTATTTACAGTGTATAGATACATGATAAGGGAATAACGTTTAGTGCAAGGTAAAGCCAGTAAAGTCCGGTCAAAGATAGTCCGAGGGTCACCAATAAGGTCTGATAGTAGTTCTTGACTGGTCCCTCATTGTGGGAGGATGATTCAGTTGCCTGATAACAGCTGGGAAGAAACTGTCCCTGGCAATGGATCAATATGATGAAGAGTCTCAACGCAAAATGTTCTGCTGAGAAGTTATGACTCCAGCACTCTGTGTCTTCCAAGACATTTTGTAATCTGGATTGATTATAGTAGATATAGAAATAGAAATTAACTTCAACATGGGAGTGAAAGACGTTATATTTTGCTGTTTGAGAAGAGCAGATAACATTTTGAAACTTTGAAGCAAATAGTTTAAGAGCTCAAATCAACCAATCATTGCAATATAATACAGGGATTGCTTGCTATATGGATCATGCTGTGGTGGAGGCGGTGGAAACAGAAGTGATTACTATGTTTAAGAGGAGTTAAGACAGACGCTTAAAAGAGGCAAGACAAAAAAGGTTGTTGTCCTGATGCGGGTAAATGGAATTAGTGTCGGTGGACAATAATATCAGATTGGAGGTTGTGATTTGTTGGGACATTTAGGTGCTTCATGTCCGTATGACTCTGATGCAAACAAGGCAACACAACAAAGAGAACGCAGACGTTTATTTCTAGAGGGACAAAACGAACAAACATAATTGTTATGTTGGATTTGTACGTCAAACTTTCTTGAGTTCATGCATGCTACAGCAGAGCACATCGCCAAATGATAGAGGCAGTAGAACAGATGTGAGGCTGTGCCAGAACTGTGTTGTTCTTTCTTTCTGGAAAGAATGAACAGACTGGTTCTCTTTTCTCCAGAAAAGAGAAGGCTAATGTGTCATGTGCATGCGTAATGTGTTGTTAATGCTGTGGTATAAAGAGGCTTAAGAGGGTAGAGACAATGGGAAGGTTTACATTTGCAGGAGATTTAAAAACCGAGGAAGCAATAACAAGGCAGTTACTCATTCAGTGCAAAATTCAGGAGGAATATTTTGCTTGGAGAATGGTTAGGATATGGAGTTGGCTGCCTTCCGGAATTGTTCTGACAAATTGCTTCAATCCACTCAGCTAAATAAATCGGAAAGAAATAGATTGCAGAATATGCTGCTGAGGGTAGCTGAAGAAAGTTGGGATGAGGCTTTGTGGGGCATAAACATTGGCAAACAACAGCTGGCTTGTTTATTTGCTGAAAATTATAGTTGCCATTATCGCCAGTCTCACAAATTTAAATAAGCTTCTGACAAGAAAATCCTAACATGCACATGCTTTTTTTATCTTATCATGTTCAATGTCTCTGAAAATAAAGGTATTTTTCTATCGTATGCTGTAAAAAGGAATATATTTCTTGTCGTTTTGCGTTATCGTTTACAAGTGTTGCAGTCATTTATATTTGCACTGCTAGACTGCACAAGTGTTTAGAATTGATCGCAGTGCCACAGTCCTTTATATCTGCAGCATGAGATTACACAAGGGTTTTTAAAATGTAGTTTGAAATCATCCAAGGACATTGGGATGGTATTCAATTACATACCATCATCATACTAATTCATAGAAATATTAAATCTTACCAACCCAATCATCTGCAAAAAATTGTCAAATCTCCAAACAAGAAAATGGTGAGCTTCTAAAATGTTCTTAATCTGAATGAATGCTATAATCCCAGAATGGTAGACACAAAACGCTAGAGTAACTCAGTAGGACAGGCAGCATCTCTGGATAGAAGGAACAGGTGGTCTTTTGGGTCGAGACCCTTCTTGAACTACCATTCCCAATAATGGTAGTCCTACAGACAATAGACCAAATGTTCGTTTTTCCTAATAATCAAATTGGATGCACACAAATTGGATCCATCATGTATCAGCACCAAAATCTATGCCTTAATCTGCTTATTTCTAAGCCATTGTAATTGCACTTCAATATGAGATTCACCCCAAATTCAAGAAGGCATTTTTTTTTACAATATGTGTCATTAATGCAAGTAGAAGAAGGGTCTCGACCCGAAACATCACCCATTCCTTCTCTCCTGAGATGCTGCCTGACCTGCTGAGTTACTCCAACATTTTGTGATACCTGTCATTAATGCAAAGTGACTTTGACAGGACGAAATAAGAAAGTATTTCCCAAAATACACTGGCTTCTGTTCTCAAGATTAATTTTCTACATATTGCATAATAAAGTTTGGAAAAGTCATAAAGGAGATTCATACTCAAACAGTTAATCACCACACCAGTAATTAAGCTTTAAAACTTTTAAGTATCCTATTCACCTTAATTTGAAATGCATTTTATGGGAAAAGCCATTGAACTACTTGTAGGTGACTGGAGGTTATAGAATTTAAGATAGATTTGTCATAGAAATTACTTGGTTTCTCAGTTGCCCTTCACACTTACTTGTTGAACAGTCAGAACAGGTCAGTACTGAAGTACGTTATGTTGTAATTGGAAAGTACATGTGCCTCACAGAAACCCATTAAAAAAATTACATTACAGTTTTAAAATTGGCTCTCTCCCGTTTGATTAATGAACTTGTTCAAATTGATGAGTGTAGATTCAATTTCTCTTAAAAATCCCTTTGAATTTTCCAGTCCCGAAAAAAGAATTTCAGCAAGATTCACTCTCCAATATTATAGACATTCTCTCAACCCGAATTGTCGTATTTTTCAAGCACTGCGATGCATGCTTAATGCTCACTAAATGTCCTATTTGCCAGTACTGACTGCAACTATCTCCAAATGGGAAGTGCTCATGACAACACTTCATTGATCAGATGTTGGTGACAGAAAAATTAAGTGTCATGTTCTTTTTGGTTTTGTTGGTAGTTCCAACATCTTATTTTAACGTTAAGGAATCCCATTGTGAACCATTTGTCCCTGAAATTTGCCCCATCATCAAAAGACCACCAAATTTAAGCACAGGTAGCATCGAAATTCAACAAAACTATTATTACTGGTGACTTCTTAATCCATGCCTGAAATATCATGACTTCCATTTTCCCGACATTGATTGCCCAGAAATTATTGCATTTACATGATACCTGTGAAATCAGGATAAGTATATTACATGTGCAACTGATCACGGGTCCCACGGGTGGGATTTTCCCACGGATCATGTCACCAGACAGCAATATTAATGAGGAATAGGAAGTTGCCAGGAGACGAGCGTGTGAGCTTTTGGGAGAGGTTGAACACACTGGGCCGCTATTCCTTGGAACGCAGGAGGATGAGGGGTGATCTTATAGAGAGGTTTACAAAATCATGAGAGGAATCCATCAGGTAGATGCACTGACTCTCTTGCCCAGACTTGGGGGATTGAGAACCGGAGGACATAGATTTAAGGTGAGGGTGGGGGGGGGCAGAGATTAAATAAGAACCTGAGGGGTAACGTTTTCACACAAAGGGTGTATGGAATAAGCTGCCGGTGGAGATAGTTGAGGCATGTGCAGTTGCAATATTTAAAAAATATTTAGACAGGATATGACAGGTTTAGAGGGATATGCAGGCATGTGGGACTAGTGTGGATGGGACATGTTGACTGGCATAGGCAAGTCGGGCCGAAAGGCCTGTTTCCACACTTTAAGACTCTATGACTAAGAATTTCAGCTATATCCCACAGTAACCAAGTAGGATATCTACTTGATAGATACCCCACTTCGTCACAGTGGGGTATTGCTGGGTGGGTCCGTTTCTTGCAGTAGTTTTAACAGTTGGCTGCAGTATCTTAGATTGTGGGAGGTGTTGCAGAGCTCCAACTTTGTCTTTTTGTATTGTGAAAGGCGTTAATTACACTGGTCAAAAGTGGAAAGAGAATTTCTGAAGAGGACTGCCAAGAAAGGTTGGCACCACACTGAAGTTGTATTCTGAATGGAGTTAATCAGCATGTGCCTGTCCCTGCCTGTTTTATACGGTTCAATTCTATCCATTTTTATTTTAATGTGCCCTTTAGCGATACCCCAGAGTTGGAGCAAGATGAGAAAAACTTGAATGTGATATATAGTGTCATTAAAAATAGATCCATGATGTAAGGCATTGAATTCCAAACTAGTTGCGTGGAGTTTAGCAACCTGATATAATTTATTCTATTGAAGAGCTGGCATTCCTAGCTGCCATCATTTCTGCTGATAGATTAGGATATCAGAAATGGAATGAAGGCAGCAAATATGATTTTCAGTCAAGGCTGTGTGCACTTCTACTGCCGAGTAATGGGAGTCTAAGATTGTGATGAAATTGCTTTCAGACAGGTGGGCTAATTTTAACATGGTCCATATTAAATAGTTTTCAGTGAGAATAGAAATGGATGGTTTTCATCCCCTTCCACTTCATCATATAAATGAGTTCTGTATTTGACACAGTCTTTGTCACTTGATATAAAATGAAATTGTAGTCTATATAAAACAAATACGATGTGCCTCAAAGCTGCACGAGATGTGTTTGAGCTAATGGGTCCTGCAGTAAATCCCTGGAGAATACGATACACAGAGAGACAAGGAAAGACTTGTGGAAGTCTACTGTACTGTGGCATCTTCTGAATCTAAGGAGTTCAAATGTTGTGCGAAGAGGGAGGTTAGATCAGATAGTTCAGGAATACAGCTCAGTCTGATGTCACATCAAAAGGGTGCAAAGATGGTTAAACAGTGTGCTCTGGCCACGAATAACCAGATTTAAATAACATTTAGGACTTGTCGTGGAACCAACTGCAATGTCTGTACCAAGCTAAATATCAGGTTATTTGTTATTCATATGCAAGATGTTGTCACTGAGCAGGTCATTGTTTATTAATGATCTCTCTTTACCTCTCAGAAGGGAATGGTGTAACTTATTCTTGCAGAGAATTTGTTTTTGAGTCTCACAAACCAGTTTTCCAAGGAACCTTGTTAGTTATTCAGTCAAAGGCTGCCTTAATGCCAAGAACAATCACTCTCTGTATATCTATGGAATTTAGCTCTTTTTCCCCTACTTTTTGACCAAGGTTGCAGTAAGGACTGGAGTAAAGCAGTCCTGATAAAACATACAAGCACCAATAAGCAAGGTATTAGTGAGTAAAGGGTGTTCGATTGCACTGTCAACAAACCTATCCATTATATATTTGATGACTGAGAACAGGCTGATGGAAACTATTAGGCTGAATTAGATTTATGCTGCTTATTATGGACACGATGTTTGAGGGCAATTTTCTGCATCATCAACTAGATGCCAACATTATGGTTGAACTGGAATAGCTTAGCTGGAGACGTGTTTAATTCTGAAGGACATCTTTGGCACTGCAGTTGAAATATTGTTGCAACTCATAACCAATGCTGCTGCCCTTTCTGAACAAATAATGATGTGATTAGAACTTGATAAGACTGGGATTTATGATGGGTGCGGTAGCCAGAGGAAGCCAAAATAATGAATCTAATCTATGTGAAAAGGTCATAAATCATTAGTTTTGTTTTAATGTGGTGCAGGGTTCCACCATTATTGAGACTGAGAACAATCATCGAGCATTGGTTAATTGTCCACCACCATTCCAACAGGATGAGGTATGATTAGCAAGTTTGTTGGTGAAGCAAACATAAGTGGAAAAAGTTAGTTAAGGCTGTAGCGGGATATAACTCAGCTGGAGAGTGGCGCAGAGTGATAGCAGATCACATTTAATTCCAATAAGCGCGGGGTCAAGCATTTTGCGAAGTCAAATAAGGGAGGGGCTACCCTATAAATAGTAGAACCCTAAAGGGTGTTGATGAACAGAGAGACCACAGTGAACATGCTTGTAATTCTCTGAAAGTAGCACTATCTAATTGTGAAGTTATTTTACTTAGGTTAGTGGTGTTGCTGATGGTCTCTGTGTCAAAGTAGGGATGAGCAGTGGTTCTCTGACCACGGCTGTCAGAGACGGATGTAACAAAGTATTGACTGGGACATGTTGGCCGGCGTGGGCAGGTTGGCCCTCGATGACTCTGAGGCAAATAGTCTGTGGGGAAGAGGTTAAATAGGTGTTTATTTCCTCTGTGCGTTCTTTCATCACATCGCTCAATCTCTATTTATGAGCTGTATCCTTTGTGACTTGTCCGTTGTGGTCAGTGATGATGTGATAGATTCAATCTTGGTAATTAACATCAATATGAGTTCCGTGCACTAGTTGCCTTTGTATGCAACTGATGTTAATGTGCAGAAATGCTGAATCATCAATGAAGGGAGGATGGTGGTTGTGAAAAGCAGCAGGCAGTTCACCCATTTTTCTAATGAGGTAATTTGTCCTTCCACTGCCTTCCCACCCCACCTGCCTCTGACTTTATGCACCTGTCTTGCCTCCTCTAACAAGTCTGCTCTACTGGTGCACTGACTCATAATCAGTGATGGAAGAATGTTGGATGTTAACTGAAAGCTGATATCACAAGTACCATTCGATCCAAGGTATTCCACGTCTGTGTAGAAAGGAACTGCAGATGCTGGTTTATTCCGAAGATAGACACAAAGTGTTGGACTAACAGCATGTCAGGCAACATCTCTGTGGAGAAAGGATGGGTGAAGTATCAGGTCGGCACCTTTCTTCAGACTGAAAGTAGAGGCGAGGGAACTGTAGGTAAGAAAAAGCCAGAACAAAGCTGGACCGACAACGGATGATCAAGGAAGAGTGGAGCCCACAATGGTCCATTGTTGGCTGACCAAGGAAGGGCGAAGCCCACAATGTTCCATTGTTGGCTTTTCTGACTTGCCACGGCTTGTTTCCAAAGAGGACTACCTTGGCTCAACTGAGTGGGCTACATCTTTCTGTTTGTTGAAGGTTCACAGGAGATTATTTTTCTCTAAATTACTCCAAAATCAGAGTAAATCTATTTTTTTTATTCCAGCATCTTTTAAGCAAGGTTAGAGAAGCACCGGTGGGAATGAAAAAGATTTTCATTGTGTATGAGAAAATCATTAATGTTATTAAAAAGGACACAGGCAGCGCAGAGCTGATATGAAACTCTGAACAGCATCTGAGGCTTTTCATTGTTCAAGCGCATTCCCTGATGTTGCATCTCAGTATGTATTCTGTTTAACCAACCTCACAACAGCATAGTGATTTCCTATTGCGGCATCAATGCAAATCAAGAACGATTTCAAAGAAACGACATTGCTTTAATTCAAAACACAAAGGGTGTCAATTTGCTCAGGCACAGTTAATGCTACAGCAAACAGAAGGTGCCTCTGCACAGCAGCTGGGTTATTTCTTGCATTGATACAAAATGGCAACCAAGCAAACTAAATCACATCTTCAGTACTGTGGTTTACTGAAGCTGGTAAAACACTATTTGAAATTTTATGCAGCATATTCATTCAAATTTCTGTGGAAACTAATTCATCATGAAGTGCTGTCGCTGAGAGGAAAGGTCTCTGTGGAATGAAGGATGCAGGCAAGTTGGGATGTTGGTAAAATGTAGTGGTTAAAAGAGAGGAATCTTCAGCTGCAGTTTGGCAGGAAGACCCAAATATTTTTCGAGGCAGGGAAGATCGGGCAATGTCACTACTATGGGTATAAATCCACCCATGTGGAGATTACGGTCTTCACAAGCTGGGGGTTTGAAATTGGACAATGCATGTGAGGGAATTTTGTTTTTTTGGACTGTCTTCAAATTTAAATAAGAAAATATATGTGAAAGTCAAGTGAAAGACAAGTTGGTGAGGTGCATCGAGACAGCATCAGTCAGGACATCACCTGGTGGCGGAAGCCAGCAACTACAATGCGATGGTTTCAGCTTCACAAAATATCATCATGAGAAAGATCACAACGTTGGAATTGTATCTGAATGGTCATGCTGATGTGCAATATTTTGAAAAATATTAGTTTATTGCCTTCAACTTTGCATCTAATTGGTATATCTATGTATAATAACATAGCGCATTTATGTGTCAGGACCTGTCACATGAAATTACAAGTGAATGTTTATTTTAATGACACAGCACGGAAACAGGCCCTTCAGCTCACCGTCCACTCTGACATCGATAACCCATTAATGCTAGTTGTATGTCATTCCAATTTCACATCCACTCCTCACCCACTCGGGGCAATTTACAGACACCAATTAACCTACAACCCTACATGTCTTTGGGACGTAGGAGGAAACCAGACCCACGTGGTCATAGCGAGAACTTGCACACTCCACACAGACAGCACCCGAGGTCAGGATCGAACCTGGGTTTGTGGTGCTGTGAGGCAGCAGCGGTGTCACTGCACGAATGTGTTTGGGGACCTTGCGAAGCACACTGCGCCTCAGCAGAATCTACAATGGCAAATGCATACGTTAATGGTGCATGCTGTTCTTTGATAATTGGCTAATGACATAAAGGCTGTGATTATATTATTTTATTGCTTTATGATCGTAAAATTTTACAGTGATTGAATAAAAGAACCCAGCAATGCAATATCTGCTTTTACGTTTCATACCTTCTCACCACAGTTCTGCATTTAAGCTCCAACAATCTTCCGTGAGTGAGTGGAGCCAGTCTTCAGAGTTAATAGAAACTTTCCCCTCTCCAGCAACAACGATACCCCAGATCCAAGGTTACCCCGACTTTGAGTGTAAGAAGGAACTGCAGATGCTGGTTTAAACCGAAGATAGACACAAAAAGCTAGAGTAACTCAGCAGGTCATTCAGCATCTCTGGAGAAAACGAATAGGTGACGTTTTGGGTCGAGCCCCTTCTTCAGACTTCGACCCGAAACGTCATCTATTCCTTTTCTCCAGAGATGCTGAATGACCCGCTGATTTACTCCAGCTTTTTGTGTCTACCCCGATGTTGAGCTGCAGTAAGTGGATGATGCTTTCATTTATGCACACTCAAAGCCCAATCTCCAAATCAGCATCAGTTTGATCGTCAAAGCTTATAAGACTTGAACTCAACATGTAGGAGATAAAGGTCCACCAGTTTGTGCCGCTGTACAACACCTCCCTCTGACAACAAAGATTCGTGTCGAGACCTTGAAAATGTCGGCCACTTCTCATGTTCTGGGACGCTGCCTCTCAGAGGAGGTTTACACCAATAATGAAATTAAATATATCTTCAGTGCACCAGCACTGTTGTTGGATGATTGAGGAGAAGGGTGTATAAGGGGCAAACCCACAGACTCTTCTACAGATGGTGCAGGAGTTGCCTGACAAGGCAGATGGATGGATTGCTTGTGAAGTGCTGTGCTCCTTCTGTCGATATTGCTGGGGCTTCGATGTGTTGCTGAGAGATGGATGTTGGAGTTAACCAGAGAATCTAACGTTCATTAACTCCAGAGACAGAGCTGCAGAGATGTTGGACTGCGATGGCAAAGCCCACATTGTCCTTTCAGAGGAAGGCGTACTCACAAGCTTGTTCTTTGAGACTGGCCGTCTCCTGTCTGCCTGTCTCTCTTTGGGTAATGGCATTGATGTCAAAGCGTCTTGAGTTCCCAGGTGACGATAACAGGGAGCTGTTTAGGTCTGCCGATGCTCTCTTGGTCTATGAGGGGTGTGGTGTTCCAGGTATAGTCAAATCACTGGATGTATTCAAGAGAGAGTTAGATAGTGCTCTCAGGGCAAACAGAATCAAGGGATATGTGGAGAAAGCAGTAACGGGGTACTAATTTTGGTTTATCAGCCATGATCATATTAAGTGGCGGTGCTGGCTCGAAAGGCTGAATGGCCTACTCCTGCACCTATTTTCTATGATATTTATATCGTGTTTACTACATAACACTATGAACAAATCTTCTGTGCTGGTTGATCAACTGAGCAAAACTCTTGTTCATATTTTTGTCAATATATCTTGCATATTTGTCACTCATCATTCAAAAACTAGCACTAAAATAATTTTAAAACAGCAAGTTTAGTATAAGTTGACCTTTATCCATTAAATGCTTTTTTTGCAGATTAATTTGTCTATCAAAAACATAACTATGCCACTCGCAATGTATGAAGATAAGCCCTTATTCTGCCATGTATCTTGCAGCTGAAATGTTCTGAAGTATTTTGCTTCCACAGATTATTTGAAAGTATTGTCACTGTATATTTTATGGTATAAGCAGTTTCCAGGTTTGGCATGCAGTAAAGTGATACGAAGACAAATAATCATGGAATTGATGTTGGCTTCAGGGAGATTGCTAAATGGAGAGTCCATTGCTTTCTGAAGCTCTGCCAATAATGCCTGAACGTACTGATGGGGGATCATGTCACAGTTCATCCGCGGAAAGGAATTCTCTTGACAAAGTACCATTCTCTCCATATCCTTATTTCAGTGGTGCATCACTCTAATCTCTAAAATAGAACAGACCTCACGACCTTCTGACTGAGAAACAATTGGAAACATTTCACGGTTCTTTAATATTGCAATCAATAAGAAAACACATTTTCTGACTGTGTTGTCTGGGCAAATATAAAATTCAACCCAAAGACTACCATTTGAACCCACCAAACCTCCTGCTTTTGAAAGCTGCTTGAAATCCAATGATTATCTTGATGAGTTTATTATTTTACATTGTTTTCCTTAACAACAAAAGTAACTGAGTGGTGTACAGATATTGCTGCCTCCTAGCGCCAGAGACCTGGGTTCAATCCTGACTGTGGGAGCTGTCTGTGGGGAGTTTATACGTTCTCCCTGTTTTCTCCAGGTGCTCCATTTTTCTTCCCACATTTTGAAAACATGCAGGTTTGTAGGTTAATTGGCTTCTGTAAATTGCCCTAAGTGTGTAGGACTTAGAACTAGTGAATGGGTGATCGATGGTTGTCGTGGGCTCAGTGGGCCAAAGGGTCCATTTCACTCTGAAAGTCTCAACTAAACTAAACTAAACCCACATCATTTGCTCTGACCTTCATGTTGGTTACCTGCATACAAAAAAGCATGCAGCAGAACATTCGGAAAAAAAGGTAGATTAATTTTGAAATGACTGCTTTTGGGTTTTGCAGTAGTTTCACCACTTGTCCAGAAATCAATACCACATGAGAAAGGAAATTGAAAAACTCGTTTCAGAGGCAGGTCGGGTCATCGGGAAAATTGGTTGGTTTTAAATGACTAATATTCAATTCGAGAGCATTGATCAGCTAATCTGCCTTACTTGACCTCGTGGAAGAGCCTAAAATTATTGACAGTTGAACGACTGATGGAAAGAATGTTACAAGTTGTTTCGTGCTCTGAAATTGTCAAAATAAGAGATGAAAGATGTGAGCAAAGAACTCGAACCATGTCCCTGTGGGAACTGTTACTGCAGCTGAATTGGGATGATATCGGTTCAGTAAATGAGCAATCAACCTTAGTGATTTTATGCCAGCTTTTGACTGCCACAACGATGATAAATAGGAACAAAAATAAAAGTAATGCAAGCAGTTTGGAAGTCTTAATCCCAATACAATTTAAAAATATTTCTTTTTATTATTGATCAGTCTGCGGCAGCTGACAAAGTGAAAGAAATTCTACCTCACATTTCAAATAAATATGTGAATTAATAAATAAATTACTTGCTGTTGCAGGGTTTGATGGCTTTCTGACATTCCTGGTGATCTTCCTTTGCTTTGATTTCACTTTTTCAGACGGTAGAAAAACATAACCATAAATTAGTTCCAATCCGCAGAATACCAGTAAAGACAAGATATTCATGTGTCGATCAGACCTTCAAGGGTAAAAAAAATAACGAATGCAGTTTTCCAAACTGACCTGAAATGTTTCTAGTAGAATTTGATAGTTTAAATTTTACTTCCATATGATTTTTTTTCCCTTTGAGTACTTATGATATAAAGATTGAGCTGCTGAAACATGGTTCCATTGGCTTCAATAGTGGCAAGCAGAAGGAGGTGGGGGAGATCATACCCACTTATGATGCAAGTTCTTAATATTGCATTAATCCTTTTGTTTTCCTTTTCTTTTTCATGAAATGGTACAAATTTACAGGCTCAAATGATGAAGGTTCAAAATGGATAGGGTTGTTTGAATTATTAATCTAATCTATTTTATTGTCGATGTGAAGTCAGTTGTAGCGGTGGTTTGATCCCAGGGAAGAAACTTTAATGCACGTGGTCTTGAGATTGTCTCGAGAGCAGAAGAGGTTTGCTTAAAAACAAATCCGATCTGTTCTAATTCCCAATCCCACATTCTTGTTGTGTCTACTTTTCCCTCTTAAGCTGTGTCAAATTGTATTGTTGACTAGACCAAGTGGACCTGTTGGGCCCAAACCTCTCCTGCATTGGTGCAGCACCCTCTCCTCCCGCCTCCCGCCTCCCGCCTCCCGCCTCCCCCCTCCCCCCTCCCCCCTCCCCCCTCCCCCCTCCCCCCTCCCCTCCCCCTCCCCACTCCCCCCCTCCACCTCCCCCCTCCCCACAACCACCCTCAACCTCCCCTCCCCCTCCCTTCCCCTCCTCCCCTTCCCCCCCACTCCATCCCCCTCAACTCCCCTTATCCTCCCTCCTCCGCCTTCCCGCCCTCCCTCCACTCCCTCCCTCCCTCCACTCCCTCCCTCCCCCTCCCTCCCTAGGAGATAGATTTAAACATTAAAATGTGAATAACTTTAAAAATATAACACTGATTTCAATTAAACCAATGAAAGGACAACAGTGAGTAAGTTGGGCCTAAAACTGTTGTGCTATCGTGTAGCGTTTTGCCTGTAGTTCAGGAACAAACAAACAAGAGTTTTAGTATATAGATAATGATTGAATTTATATCAACATGAAATGTGCCATTTGATGAAAACTAGAAAGCTTGGTATTTACTTAATTCAGATATATACCCTATCAGGTCTTTAAAAAAAATTATTGGTGGGAAATGTACAATAGCATGAGCAATTAAGAATGCTGTTTTTAACAACATTTCTCGTGTAGGTTGGAGGGAAATGTGCCAAATGAAGGCAGGTGGATTCACTGTAGATGGGGCATGTTGGACAACATGGGTACATTGGGATGAAAGACCTGTTTCCATGCTGTGTGACTAAGTTTATACATTTGCCCTTTAGAACCCAGTACCAAAATGTAGTCAATATTTCAGTACATTTGCAATTTGCCACAACAGGTTAAGCTAACATTTGCAAGAGCGGTGACGTCCATCAAGGTATCATTAAGAAAGTTCCTCAATTTCAGTCATGCAAAACCCAACGATCGCAAATAGACTGAGGAGTTGCTACTGTTTGAAGGACCAGAATTTAATTTGGGCCTAACTCAAAAAAGTGATGGAGAAAGAGATTTATAATACTTTAAAAAAAAACAGACTTAAATTTGCAAAGAATGTGAATAAAACATTCAGTTGTTGACATCTGCTGTACAAATGCCTTATTTTAAAGCTAACGATGACCTTTCGTTGTTTGACTGTGTGAGAGAGAAACAGTTTGTTTTTGTGTATTTTTCTCTGATCTGACTGGGCACACGATATCAAATGTCTCTACACATCATGATTTTTACCGTGGCAACCATTTCCGATTAATCAAAGGCAAACGTTTTTGAAAAAAAATATTAGAACAAGTCACACTCTGTTTAAGAGTGTTAACTGTTGCCAGTTTACACCACTGGTACTTTAAACATACAGGAAGCCATCAGCAATTACTTTTGTTCTGTGCGAAGAAAGAAAAGGATCTATGAAACATTACTAAGCTAATGATGATTGACTTAAACATCAATTGTAATTATACTCTAATACATCTGGAATAAATCAAATATTTACTCTGAGCAACGTTTTCATGATCTTAAACTTCACTTTGTTTGACTACTGTAAACATTTCCATTTGACATCTCGGCTATATTTTAATGTTTATCCAGCAGTGACTTTGGAATTGAAGAGATTACTGTTCAGGGAGCCCATTATGTAACTTGAATTACTGAAGAAACTATTTTTGGCACTCCCATCAAGCTCACGTTATCATTGGGGATGTAAGGGAACGATTATCTGGGACTCTTTAAAATAAAGCATTCTTGATATCACCAACAAGTGCAGCAAATATTTTATTTATTTTTTCTTAGTTGGTCGTGAGCTTGCTTCATGAAGGGATAAAAGTGCATTTTAGGGGATGTGGGGAGGTTACTTGAAATGGCTTCCTGAGGTAATTGAGAATGTGGATGCATAGGTTTTGGAGATTCTCCCATAGGAGCCTCAGCCACTTGTTATGGAAAAATCTTATGGGGGAAAAAGCACTCAAAAAGATTAACATGAACATCCAGCACAGTGGATTTCACATTCCTCACTGTGATGGTGGGCAATAAAGTTTAATCCTCTTCCTCTTTGTTCTCCTGTGGTCGGGGCAGTCAAACCACCCGCAATCGGGACGATCAAAGCCGCTGCAGCCGGCGGCCGAAGCCCCCTTCGGGGTGATCGAAACTCTCGCACCAGACGGTTGAAACTCTCTCTGCATGGAGCTCACGAGTCGGCCTCTTCTTATCAGAGACCGCAGGCTTCACGATGTTAAAGTCCACAGGCCCCGCAGTTGGAGGTTCGATCCCCGGCACAGGGATCGCAAGCTCTGCGATGTTAAAGTCACGCAGACTCCTGCGGCTTGGAGCTCCCGAAGTCGGTCTCCAAGAAAGGCTGCCAACTCCATTATGTTAGACCACAATAGGGACGGAGACACGATAAGGAAAAAAAATTGCATTTCCTTCGAGGTAAGAGATTGAAAAAAAGTTTCCCCCGACCCCCCACATAAAACAAACCAAGGGACACTAAAACATACTTTTTAACACATACGAAAAATAACAATAAGAAGAAAGGACAGACAGACTGTTGGTGAGGCAACAGTCCACAGTTAATTGCTTTTAAAGGTTAGATTTGATCATTCAGATCACCTTTGAGCAAAAAAGCATGCAACAAAACAAGTTTTGATTGATTGCAAACGCTAAGTCCAAAAGAATAAAATCGTCAAAAATTACACTAATTAAAACGAAACTGAGGCTAGATTTTTCTTGCTACATGCTCAATTGCAATTAATTAGTATCTATTTTAGTGCAGTTGAAAGACATTTGAAGGCTAATGTTCAGATCTCACATCTGGAATGAAAACACAGGGGATTATTAAGATGCACTTATTTTTCCTTTAAACTTTGCTCTTCAAATGTTCTCCTTTTACTTTAAAGACGAGCTGCTGGGATGTTTTTTCTCGCTCCTTTTAATGTCTCCATGTTGCAAACTGGAGCAAAACCACTCTTTTTTTGTGTTATAATTTGTGGAGAATCCGTTGCTTGGAGTATTTTTTGGTTTTCAGGCACAGTACCGCACTGAATAGATCTTGGTCACTTTGAAGCATTATTTGCGATGTAATTGACAACTGCAAACATTGGGAGGACAGAGGGAAAATTTACATCAGAGATTTTTTTTTCTGCGAGCTTGAGCCGAGATTGTCAACTTACTGCAAGGCAGAAGCTCGTGTTCTGCAGTCACTCAGCTGGTAAAGACCTCGCTTCAGAACGAAAGCACATTTTACTTCATAAACCGAAGGACCACATTTTATATCGATACTGCTGCTGCGTCAGTCTCTTGATTGTGGGCTTGGACTTAAGTGTACTGTATAGCAGCCTATTTTACAGCAATAACTATTTACTCAGGAGCCATCTGTTTCAAAGGAGTATCTACAAAAGCAAAACAATGGAATTTGTAGACAAGGCTATGGTAAACTCATGCTGTAAGAGGACAGAGTAGGGGGAATCGAGGACCAGAGGACATACGTTCAAGGTGAAGAGGAAAAGATTTAATAGGAATCTGAGGGGTAACTTTCTCACACAAAGGGTGGTGGGTGTATGGAACAAGCTGCCAGAGGAGGTAGTTGAGGCAGGGACTATTCAATGTTTAAGACACAGTTAGACAGGTACATGGACAGGACAGGTTTGGAGGGATATGGTCCAAGCGCTGGCAGGTGGGACTAGTGTAGCTGGGACATGTTGGCCAGTGTGGGCGAGTTGGGCTGAAGGGCCTGTTTCCACACTGTATCACTCTATGACTCTCTGACACCTACTTCACTAGTAACATGCAGTGAATGGAGATAGACACGTATTGTTTATTATTGTCGCATATGCTGAGATACAGTGAAAAAAATTGCTTTCAGTGCTATCCAGGCAGATCATGCCATGTACTGCAATCATACTGGGCATCAGTGCAACAGGTAGTGCAATAGAAAAAATAAACAGATGCAGTATGTAGTGTTGCTGCTAGAGAAAGTGCAGATAAAAAGGAAAAAGTCCAATAGATGCAACAAGGACAGAATAGATTATTTTTCCAGCATAATATGGTCAGTCGAAGTTGGTTACACCATCGGTATGAAATGGTTCACTGTCACAGCTGAGCTGTGTCTTGACAGGAATTGCCTATTTGTCTTCATTTTGCTCATAACAGTGGTACACATTCAGCTTTAACGTGAAGCAAGCTGTTTCAGGACCATGGAGAGTGCCATTTCAGATCAACAACAATTGAATGCCATTGAGACTGAGCTTGTTCTTTGCATTTCCTTGTCATGCCAGCTGCTTAATTATCCAATGTTGTTCATAACTCATCTCGTAAACCTGTAGACCTTTGATTTAATATGTTGGATCACTTTGCCACGTCTGAAGAAGGGTCCCGACCCAAAACATCACCTATCCATGTTTTCCAGAGATGTCGCTCGACCGGTTGAGTTAGTCCAGCACATTGTGTCCCGTTGTTGTGAAGGTTGAATGTACAAACTCTGTGCAGACGGCACCCGTAGAGTTAACTTTTAAGCTCTAAAATTGTCTGGAAATCTTCACGGGTTGGTGTCTCACCAGGGCAGAGGAAGATAGCTATGGATGTTGGCAGTTATTTATCTCAATCCCAGGACTCATCGCTCTCCTTGGCCCAAACATCTTCAGCTACATAATTATTAATGACATTCCCTTGCCCCTATAGTCAGAGTCGTCAATGTTTGCCAATTATGGCACAATGCTCAGTTCAATTTACAGCCCCAAGAACACCCCCTGCCTGCATGCAGCAAGACCAGGATAACATTTGAGCACAGACTCGATAAGTGGAAACATTTAGCATACAGCACAATACTGAAATATTGTCCATTTAAATCATCAGTGTTGCTCTGACATTTTTAGATCACTTAATAACAACTTACTGCCCTTGTTCTATTACGAAACATTGTGCCAAATAGATAGCAAGACAAATTATATATAACATGCAAATGACTAAATGGGAATCAATTTCCAGGTCAAATGATAATGCACCAAAACTCTAATTGCATTGCATTTATCTCTGTTGAAAATATTGCAAGAAAGATAAAGTTGCGTGTTCATTAACTTTTCAGTTTCGGCACTTGTAATATTAAGTAGATTGCAATCAAGTGTTTTGCAATTTGCTGTTGTCCTCTTTCAATTTACCAGTACCTGTTCTTGTTGGTGTACCTGTCTATTCTATTAATAGTCATGCAGGGGCTTGTTGTGTCCATATTAATTATAATACATTCATATTAATTATAATACATGTTAAAATAGAAATGGTTCAAGTTGCCTATTATGCTGGCGGCCAACTACAAGTTGATGACAAATGTACCAACACGCAGACCTCTCAATGCAAAATTAAATGCGTTGTTGTGAAAGATGAGCAACATTTATAGGTGTCACGTTGCCAGCCAAGACTGGCGTGTGGCTCATTCATTATTCCTTTAGGGAGGGCAGGAGGCACATTGGAAAATGCTGGGTAAACTCAGCAGATCAGCCGAATTGCTATGAAGAGAAACAGAAGCAATGTTTTACCTTTAAGAATCTTTGTCAGAACTATAAAAGTGAAACAAGGATCTTGCTAAGCTGGAGGAAGTTTGGGAGAGGGGGATGATTCTGCTTAGATAAAACCAGGTTGAACAGGTGTAGTTAAGGTTGACTGGTCAATAAGTGAATGGGAGCAGTGAGTGAGTGGGAACATGGGTAAAACAACATGGAAAGAAATTTAAGGGTGTTGTGGTTTTCTCCAGGTGTTCCAGTTTCCTCCCACATTCCAAAGATGTACAAGTTTGTAGATTAATTTGGCTTTGGTTAAAATTGTAAATTGCCCCAAATATGTAAGATAGTGCTAGTGTACAGGAATCGCTGGTCGGTGCAGACTCGGTGGGCTGAAGGGCCTGTAACCGTACTGTATCTTTAACTAAACTAAACTAAACTAAAAAATATACTTCTCACTTCATCTTCAGAATTCAACTTGTGTACAGGATATTCCTGGATAATTTTCCAGACAATTACTTAGATATTAGTGTTCCAACTCTACTGAAACAGTTCAGAGGCCATCTGAAACAGGCAACCAGTACTCCACCCAAGATATTTCATCCAGCCCTCTTCAATGGTTTCTTTATTTCACAGGTCACAAATTGAATTAGCTGAAGTCTGATCTGTGTGATGATTGGACTTTGGGAGGGAGCAAAGACCAATCTTTTGCTCAGCATTTGATTTGGTGACAGGAAGAAGTAGATGGAGGAGAAAGGTTGCTTTTCTTTTTGGATAATTGTAAGCGGTGGTTTTAATCCTGGGATTGGTGCTGGGTTCTTTGTTTTTGTGATCTATATTGGCCATTGACATGTAAATTTGCGGTGCTGTTGATCTCCTCATGGTCAATGGAGATCTATAGGAGGTGCTGCCTCAAGACAGCAGTTAATATCATCAAAGAACCACACCACCCTGACCATGCTCTCACCTTGGTGCTACCATGAGGAAGAAGGTATGGAAGGCTGGAAACACTTCAGCCTTGTTATGGGCTGTCTTGTGCACAGTTAAGAATGAGATCAGGGAGACATCCAATTGCAGATGTTGTAATCTTGAGCAAAACCCAAAGTGTTGGAGGAACTCAGCAGGACAGGCAGCAACTGCGGAGGTGATGGACAGCTGATATTTGGGTCGGGACCCTTCAGGACAGAGAATGTTCTTGGCATCTCCATCTCTGATGAGCTATTGAATTATCCAATGCCAGTTATGCATGCACATGGCAGATCTGCATTACTTTGATTTGAAACATTAATTGTGGAAGTTGGAATCACTTTGATGTATCCTGAACAAAATATTCAACATATGCATGTGGTCCCGTGATGTTGATCCAGTCTTAGCTCTTAATATTTTTTAGACATTTATGGTGCTGTTCGTGGTATTTACTCTCAGACTCCTCTGTGATCCAGAATTAGTACCCTGTCTTACTGACAGTGGTGAAATAAATGAGATATTGGAGTTTGAATTTACAAGGTTTGCACAGCTCTGAACTCATCCCTTTCCCTCGTGAGAGAAGAAGGAATGTCCGAGGTGTAAGTGATTCTTCATAATGTTGATTGCTTTCCTGCGACAACATGAAGTACAGATGGAATGGATTGGGGAGGGAGGGGAGGGGAAGGGGAGGGGGGGGGGGGGGTTCTTGGTGGTGTGGGATTGGTAGGGTGTGGATGGTTTGTGTGATGGACAGGATTACATCCACCAACTCTGTGGAATAATTTCTTGCAGGCATGGACAGTGTTGTTGCCAAACCAAGATGCGATATATTTCAATAGAACACTTTATCTGGTGCATCTGTAGAAGTTGATCTCACTTGCTGGAGACATGCTGAACTTCATTGGTCTTCTGAAGAAATGGAGGCATTTGGGGTGTGGTAGAGGCTGGGAAATAATAGATAGAACCAATAGAGGCTGATGGGCAGATTAAACCAGGTTGAGTGTGACACTGGGAGGTGATAGATGGAGCCACATCAGTCGAGGGTAATGGGTAATGGAAGCAGATGTTGGTTCCATTAGTGAAGTGCTGGGAGGCAACAGAGGCCAGCAGGTGACAGATTAAACCACTTGGGGAAAGGATTACGAGTAGATGGAAATAGGTTTAGTTTTATTATTATCATGTTGACTAAGGTATCTAATCAAATCAGATGATACTATATATGAATATATTTAAGCATACACAAGTAAAAATGGTAGAGAGAAGAGAAAAAAATAGCAGAGTCCAGAATATAGTTTCTCAGCATTGTAGGGTAACAGTTACAAAGAAAAAAGTCCAATGTTCGCAATGAGATAGGTTGGACAATTGGGTCGGTGCTCCAGCTTATGGAAGGACCATGCAGAAGTCAGATAATGTAGAGGAACAAATTGGTCGGGAGGGAAAAGGAGGGATGAAGAAACCAAGCGGAAAACTAGGTGGACGGGTGACTGTATTGAAGGAAAGCACCTGGAATGTGGGTTACTTGAAATGAGAAAATGCTACATTTGTACCTTTGGGTTGTAACAAACCAAGTGGAATATGAGATGTTGGTCAAAGTTAGTCCTCGGTCTGAAGAAAAGTCTCAACTCGAAACTTCAAATCCAAGTTCTCCAGAGATGCTGCCTGACCCGTTGAGTCCCTCCAAAGCTTTGTGTCCTTTTGTGAGATGTTACTTGTCTGATTTGTATTTGGCCTCTCAATATTTAGAATTTCAACCGAGCAACTATCTCTGTAATTATGACCATTAACCATATTTCAGGATTAAGAAAAAGCTTTCCCAACAGTGTGACAGAAAAGAGCAGAACAAGCCAACAGTGTCTGAAGAAGGGTCTCGACCCGAAACATCAACTATTCCTTTTCTCCAGAGATGTTGTCTGACCCACTGAGTTACCTCAGCTTTTAGTGTCTACCGTACATAAAATCACCAGTTTAAGTCGCTGAGGCATTGTAATGGGGTGGAGAAATCTGATTGAAACTGTTTTAATGACTTAATTTTGCTTCAAATCAGCAGAGGTGTAATGAGTTGCAAACTAGTTATTGAGCTGACTGTGGTGGTAGAATGCTGCAGTCTAAGCAATGCACTGGTAATTAATTCCTTGGGTAAAGACAAAGAATCAGTTTGTTTGCCTGATATGGGTGCCTGCCTGTGGCAAATGATGTTGCTCAAATGTCATCCTGTATCACTGTGATTAATTAATCAGCTTGGTCTTCAGATCAGAAAGCCATGGATCTTTCAGATGTTTGGCCTTCCTTAATTTTCTATCCACCAATAAAATTTCCTCCTAAAATTTGGCCACCATTTTAGATGTATGCAGCATTTTATTGCAGTTAATTTGAAATGAAAAAAAACCCCATTGCTATTTCCACAAAATTCCAGCATTTATTCCACTGTCTCTCCCATTGAATGAATCTGGCAAGAACAGAACTGAAGGGCACAAAGTGCTGGAATAACTCAGCAAGTCAGACAGCATCTCTGGAGAACATAGATTGATGCAATTTTGGGTTGAGACCCTTTTTCAGCGAGAATTGCTCCCTTAGATTTGAATTATCTGTTCTGACAATTGAATTTTCATTTCTAACCATTGCATCCCTCAAACTGTAATCATTCATTAAAAAAAAATCGAAGAAAAAACTGCTGATGGAGGAAATAGAAAAATAGAAAATGCTGGAAATACTTAGTAGATCAGGCAGCATCTGTGGGAGGAGAAACAGTTAACATTTCGGGTTCAGAATGCTTCCCTACTTTTGGGTCTGAGAGTAAAGTGGAACTGTGAACCACAACATTTTTGAGATGGAGTAAATGAGTGTGGTTGCAGAGACAGGGAATGCATGAAATGTGTAAGAAGGAACTGCAGATGCTGGTTTACTCCAAAGATAGACACAAAATGCTGGAGTAACTCAGTGACACAGGCAGCACCTCTGGATAGAAGGAATGGGTGACGTTTGTGGATCAGTCATATTAACTGACTTGATTGTGTTTGTGTTCTATGATGTATATCCGGTTCTTGATCCAGTCCGGGTTTTTCTAAATGCTAACCAGCTGTTGGTAGGGTGGGATTCAGCCACCAGGGGGTCAGAGGGAACTAGGCGCGGAGACGACAGCACGATGTATTGTATCGTCTGAGCATTCACGCAATAAAGAATTTATGTTTCAGCTTGACTCATGGTGATTGAATGGGACAAGAACAATGTTTAGGTCGAGACAGAAGTGCCAAGACTCGAAATGTCACCCATCCCTTCTATCCAGAGATGCTGCCTGTCCCACTGAGTTACTGTAGCATTTTGTGCCAATTTAAGGAAATACATGACCTTGAATTAACAGATGGATCCAAGAACATTATGAGAACTCTATCTTGAGAAGGGCGGGACTGTTGGAACATACCTGTGATCCTGCGTTGCTCCATAATGTAAAACGTTCCTGGAAACAGTCACGGTTTCTTCTTCCTTGGACATTGTCCGACTTGCTGAGTGTTTCCAATATTTATGTTTGTATTTGTAATCTCTGGTAGTAGGTTATCTCTGTCACATCTGAGTTATTTGGTTCACTGCTGCCATTTAGTGGTGGTAAAAGGACATTTTGTTAACCTAATAGTTTAGTTTACTTCAGAGATACAGCCTGGAAACAGGCCCTTCGTCCCACCATGTCTGCGCCGACCATCGACCACACATTCACACGAGCTCCATGTTATCCCACTTTCTCATCCACTCCCTACACACTAGGGGCAATTCACAGAGGGAAATTAACCCACAAACCCACAAGTCTGTGGGAGTAAACCGGAGCACCCGGAGGAAACCTCCGCGCTCACAGGGAGAATGTGTAAACTCCACACAGACATCGCCCGAGGTCAGGATCACATCCAGGTCTCTGGTGCTGTGAGGCAGCTGCTCTGCTAGCTGCACCACTGTCTTGCTTAAATGACAGTTGAGTCTTCAATGCTGAACAGATTGAGAAATAATGGCACTGTTTTATTTTCAATTTTGGCAACACGAGTCTTAAACTGAGATTGATTAAGAAAAATTGCTGATGATTGGTGTTAGCACAACTGATAATACTGAAAACAAGCTATGTACCTTCAATGTCAATTTGAAAGTGCATGTACAAAGTTCATTCCTGTAAAGACTTACAATTTTTGCATTGATTTCCCCACAGTTTTGATGAGATTGGTTAGTTTAACATCATGGATATGCGGGGTGTGGAGGGATATGGTTTATGTGCAGGTAGATGAGATTAGTTTATCTTGGTTTGATGTTCGACATGAATATTGTTCCTGTGCTGTATTTTTCTATGTTGTTACTGGCAACCAGATTAAGAAACACAGTTGATATGATGTTGAGAGCAAAGATAAGTGATCCACCCTGAGATTTGGGGAAGAGGGAAATACAAATGGACACTATCAGGAAAAAGAGGTATAAAGTTGTGTACACTGTTGTACCTATGTACACAAGTGTCTGAAAAGGATTTATCTTACAATTGATATGATTCAGATGAAGCCCCAAAGATTTTTGTAACTCTTTCAAATACTTTCATCCTGTAAAATGTTCACAGCACAGGTGTATTTTGCAAGAGAGATGAGTAAAGTTCATCGAGAAACAATCAAATCCCCTAAAGGTTTAAACGTCACTCAGTGGATTAGTTAAGACAAGGATAATTTGCATTGTGTCACCTAAATAACCCTGAAGGTTCTCAACAATGGTGCCAACATCACAACTGTTTTACTTTTTTAAAATGTTTTTATTTGTATTGTTATCAATTTGTTTAATATGCTTCAATAATTTCTAATCAGTGAATTATACTTGGAATAAAAGCAGAAAATACTCAGCAGGTCAGGCAGCGTCTATGGAAATAAAAACAATAAATAGAGTAGATTGGTGAACCTTCCATCTGTGCTCCAATAAAAGCATATACATTTGAAATATTAACTGTACTTCTAACTACACAAATACTGCCTATCCTGTAGAATATTTTCAATATTTTTGTTTTCTACTTCCAATTTCCAGCATCTCAACTTTTTTTGCGTTTGACTTAAATTTAGTTTAGCTTAGTTTAGAGATACAGCATGGATGCAGGCCCTTCAGCCCACCGAGTCCACGCCGACCAATGATCCCCGCACATTAACACTATCCCACACAGGGACAATTTACATTTTTACCAAGCCAATTAACCTACAAACCTGTGCGTCTTTGGAGTGTGGGAGAAAACCGGGGCACCCGGAGAAGACCCACACAGGTCAGGGGGAGAACGTACAAATTCTATACAGACAAGCATCCGTAGTCGGGATTGAACCCGGGTCTCTGGCATCTGACAAAATGTCCTTTAAGGCACCAGCTCTACCGCTGTGCCATCGTGCTGCCCTAATTTTCTTGGTTAATGACTTTTCATCGGAAATTTAAATGGAGTTAAGGGAAAGTATCCAGATGAAGATGGGGGTTTCTGATCAAAATAAAAGGTGAGATTAAATGACAAAATGTTTTTAGCAATTTAAAGTGAAATGGGTTAAAGGGTTAGTGAATAGCGAAAGGTCGCTCATGAAGATATGTTAGTGGGAGAAATAACATAAATATCTGAAATCAGCCAAAGAAAACTGCACTGAGTGTGTAAAACAGATACAGAGAAAACTGATCAGATGTTGTTAAACTCAGCACCGAGTCTCTAAGAAGTATATTTGGGAGAGGTCTTGTTTCTTAAGGTCCAACTATTTTGGAGCAGTGAGGAGCTTGAACACATTGAGGTCAAGGTGAGAGTCAGCTGGAATACTGGAGTCATTACCGACAAAAGTGTCCTGCAAAACTGTCACTTAGTTTGCAATTGCTTTCCTCAATTTCGTGAAGGCAAAGATCATGAGCAGTGAATGCAGTTTATTCAAATTGGAATAAGCCTATAAAATTCTGCCACCTGGGAATTTTTTCCCCGCATCTTTAAACTTGAATTATACTTAATTAATCCCAGTTCTGACGAAAGATCAGTCAACAGAATCTTTAATTCTGTTTCAATTTCCGTTAATATTCCCTGATCTGCCAAGCATTGATCCCTTGCCTTTATTGCAGGCTTCTAGTGTCTGCAGAATGCAGACTTTGAATTACATTTGGAGTTGAGTTTCTATTTTTATGTAAGTAGGTACAATAGGTATTTTGGATATTACAAAATATCTCTCATAGTTGTGAGACTTTGAATACCATTTCTTCGCCAAATGGCCAGGACATTGGGAGATCTCCTTGCTTTTGAAATGATTTTGGAGTCATTTACACTTAGGAAGCAGATAAAGTCAGTGTTTTATTTACCTGGAAATAACATTTAGAATGCAATGAATCCCCAGCAATTTGCCCTGGGAAAGATTTTGAGTTCCGAATGAACTTTGTCATGGCAGGATCAGAAAGTATTTGGATAAGGTAACTGGATACACACTTCATTCAAAATTGAATATTTCTGGCATGGCGATGAGCTGCACAACTTAGGACCTCCTGCTGGTTGTAAGTCAGGTTCTGATGCCAAAGTATACATGTTCATAAAGAACACCAAGCACGTTGACCCATTTTGAGTGAACCGATAACTAGGTGGATCTTTTTGCATTTTCTGCGTTAATATTGTTTCACCGTCTCACTTTTAAGATAAAAACTCAGTTGAACTTAACCATAGTTCTGTAAGCCTTTACTCCAAACTGAGACATTGCGTTAACTGATTAATTGTTTCCATCATAACCTTAAGCCGACTGCATCGCGAAATGTGGGTATAAATCGGGAAGCAGAACATAGCTTCACCTGATCTGCAGTTGAAATGTAAAAAAACCGAGACATTTAGATATCAATCAGCTATTGCTTTTGTCACTTTATGAATCTGATATCAGAGAATTTAGTCTGAAGAGATCTGTAAGGTAGTGGTCTCTAGACCAACTTTGTGCTTTCCCCAAACAATATATTTATCTGACAACTCAAGATATTGATTCCAATATAGAGATGAATCTTTGGAGACTCATTACTGCTTTAGGCACAGCCTGGGTCTGATTCGAAACTCACATTGAACACATTAGATACAGTGGTGGGTTGCAAAGTTCTTCAGTGATCTTTAACAGGAATCCCATAACATGCAAAAACAAAAAAAATCTGATGCCTTTCAATTCTCCCTTTCAGAATCACCACCGTCAAGAGTATTGTGTTACTTACTATCAAATAAGGTCGCTGTTACTTCCTTCAATTTGATGTAAGAACATATTTTCTATCAAGACCTTATGGTGAGTGTTGGACACTGAACTGTAAGTGCAAGATCACAAATTCCTTCAATGGATAGTGTTCCTTCCACAAAGCAATTCACTGCACTGAATAATCATCTGAAAGTCGTGAATTATGGGCGAAGGAAGTATTGTCCAGGTGGATGAATATCGACAAGTTCTACAATGGTGGAAGCATTACAGCAGGTTTCACCTTTCTCCATGCCTTCACTTCCAGCAATGTTCACTGGACAGCCCCAAATCCTGTTGTGCTGCAGCAAGTAAGAAATTCATTGTTCTATCTGGGACATATGACGATAAAACTGCTCACAATACTCTAAATGGGGCCTGACCAGAGCCTTATAGAGCCTCAGCATTACATCCCTGTTTTTGTATTCTAGCCCTCTTGAAATAAATAAATTCAAGGGATGTAATGCTGAGGCTCTATAAGGCGCTGGTCAGGCCGCATTTAGAGTATTGTGAGCAGTTTTGGGCCCCATATCTGAGGAACGATGTGCTGGCTCTGGAGAGGGTCCAGAGGAGGTTTACGAGAATGATCCCAGGAATGAGTGGGTTGACATATGATGAGATTTTGACGGCACTGGGCCTGTCTGTACTCGTTGGAGTTTAGGATGAGGGGCGACCTCATTGAAAGTTACCAAATAGTGAAAGGCCTGGATAGAGTGGACGTGGAGAGGATGTTTCCATGAGTGGGAGAGTCTAGGACCAGAGGTCATAGCCTCAGAATTAAAGGACGTTCCTTGAGGAAAGAGATGAGGAGGAATTCCTTTGGTCAGAGGGTGATGAATGTGTGGAATGCATTGCCACAGAAGGCTGTGGATTCCAAATCAATGGATATTTTTAAGGCAGAGATAGATAGATTCCCTGTTAGTACGGGTGTCAGGGGTTATGGGGAGAAGGCAGGGTTTAGGAGGGAGAGATAGATCAGCTGTGATTGAAGAAGGGTCTCAACCTGAAACGTCACCCATTCCTTCTCTCCAGAGATGCTGCCTGTCCGGCTAAGTTACTCCAGCTTTTTGTGTCTATCTATTATTAAAATGTTTTTCAACACAAAATGTGTTTATGATCTATCTATTTCAATAGGAACTACAGTGCCCTCCATAATGTTTGGGCCAAAGACCCATCATTTATTTATTTGTCTTTGTACTCCACAATTTGAGATTTGTAATAGAAAAGAAATCACATGTGGTTAAAGTGCACATTGTCAGATTTTATTAAAGGGTATTTTTTATACATTTTGGTTTTACCATGTAGAAATTTCAGCTGTGTTTATACATAGTCCCCCCATTTCAGGGCACCATAATGTTTTGGACACATGGCTTCCCAGGTGTTTGTAATTGCTCAGGTGTGTTTAAATGCCTCGTTAATTCAGGTATAAGAGAGCTCTCAGCACCTGGTCTTTCCTCCAGACCATCATATTTGGAAACTTTTATTACTGTTTATCAACATGAGAACAAAGTTGTGCCAATGAAAGTCAACAAAGCCATTATGAGATTGAGAAACAAGAATAAAACTGTTAGAGACATCAGCCAATCCTTAGGCTTACCAAAATCAACTGTTTGGAACAACTTTCAGAAGAAAGAGAGCACTGGTGAGCCTACTAATCATAAAGGGACTGGAAGGCTAATGGAAGATCTCCACAGCTGATGACAGAAGAATTATCTCTATAATAAAGAAAAATCCCCAAACAGCTGTCCGACAGATCAGAAAAACTCTTCAGGAGTCAGGTGTGGATTTGTCAATGACCACTGTCCGCAGAAGACTTCATGAAAAGAAATACAGAGGCGACACTGCAAGATGCAAACCACTGGTTAGCCGCAAAAATAGGATGGCCAGGTTACAGTTTGCCAAGAAGTACTTAAAAGAGTTCTGGAAAAAAGGTCTTGTGGACAGATGAGATGAAGATTAACTTATATCAGATGGCAAGAGCAAAGTATGGGGGAGAGAAGGAACTGCCCAAGATCCAAAGCATACCACCACGTCTGTGAAACACAGTGGTGGGGGTGTTATGGCCTGGGCATGTATGGCTGCTGAAGGTACTGGCTCACTTATCTTCATTGATGATACAACCGCTGATGGCAATAGCATAATGAATTCTGAAGTGTATAGACACATCCTATCTGCTCAAGTTCAAACAAATGCCTCAAAACTCATTGGCCGGCGGTTCATTCTACAGCAAGACAATGATGCCAAATATACTGCTAACGCAGCAAAGGAGTTTTCAAAGATAAAAAATGGTCAATTCTTGAGTGGCCAAGTCAATCACCAGCGTGATGAGTGGTCATTCCTTTATTTTCACCTCTTCTTGTCAACTTTCCAATCAGATACCTGAAGCATGTGTTGTCCTTATGCATGCATATGGAATGATGTTTTATTCTAAACCTAACACTGCGGTTTAATCTGTCCTTAATTTGTCCTTACCTCCATGGCCTTTGAAAGCAAACAGGCCCCAGTGATGAAGTAGAAGCTTAAGTCATAGAGTCAAAGAGTGATACAGTGCAGAAACAGGCCCTTCGGCCCAACTTGCCCACACCGGCCAACAATGTCCCAGCTACACTAGTCCCACCTGCCTGAGCTTGGTCCATATCCCTCCAAAGTGTCCAATCCATGTACCTGTCTAACTGTTTCTTAAACGATGGGGATAGTCCCAGCCTCAGCTACCTCCTCTGGCATCTTGTTCCATACACCCACCACCCTATGTGTGAAAGCAGTCAGCACAGTCCTTGGCAGATCGAAGCACAAAACAGTTTGCACACAAGAGTATAATTGTAGACAAGCACAGATCTGTCACTTGTAATTTGATCTTGACCCTCTTTCAAAGGCAGGGATTCCTCTGAAAGTGACAGCTGTACAGTTTTGTTTAGATCATTCCCCACACTAAGTGCAGGTGAAAGGCAGTGGCACAGAATTATTTTCTTTAGTTAATCAATACTAAAAGCTTTTAGGTTAATACCATTGATCTTGGAATTTTAGTGGGCATGGGATTGTTCGATGGGAGTCGCTGTGAAACTCCTGATGTAGCAACTGAGGTGTAATCCGCACGTGGGGAGCACTGAAAATGGTTCGAGACCAATTTGGTTCCCCAGTGAATGCAAAATACAAATAAATAAACAGAATCATTACTTTGAATCAATGATGATGAAGCAAAGAGGGGGAAAAGCATAGTATTTCACAACAGCAGCAGAGTGTGCATGTTGTCAACCTTGAAGCTTAAACTGCAAACCTGCTGCTGCATGGCAGGCAAACCACTTTGATGTGGAGATTACATAATGGCCCCTTACTTCAGGCCAGCTGCCAGCAGCTCCGTCGGGCTGTTTGGAGGATGTAGAAAAGTTTCAGGACATAACTAATTGATGGAAAGTCTATCAATTAAAAAAGATACTTGTGGATAGAAGTTCTGAAATCAAGTCCGTCTTTCCATCATTGAAGAGAAAGAGTCCTGATAAATATTTGCGGAAATAAAAGATGGAAGCACTTCATTTGGTAGTTCAAACTAATTCAACATTTTATTTGATGTTTCTCTCGTGCCAAGACTTAAGCTGCAAAGTTCTTTCTCACCATTGAGATATTTTTCCATCATAACTGGGTGAAACTTGAGGAATGCTGGACTTGGAGTCAGTGGAAAGTCTTATTTATAAAATTAAAGTGTCTGCTTAGTCTAGTTTATTTTCATGTGTACCGAGGTACAGTGAAAAGCTTTAGTTGTGTGCTGGTACATGATTACAATCGAACCATCCACAGTGTACAGAGTGTTCCAATTACAAAGTTTTTTTGAGATTTAGGACAAAAATTGATCTTTGCATTATCGATGGGAATACTATCTTTATTTAGCTCTTATTAACAAACTGTACCTTGAGTTTTTCTACAGCAAATCGTAAAGTGTGAGAGGATCTCAACGGATCAGACAGCATCTGTGGAGAGAATAGACAGAGGTTTTTTGGGTTGTGATCCTTCTCCAGATTGATGATAGCTGGTAGACAGGAGAGGTGGGAGGAAAGGGTGGGACATGACTAGCAAATGACAGATGGATCCAAATAACAAGGTCCCAATCACCCCTGCAATAGTAGAAACAAAGAACTGCAGAGGCTGGTTAATACACAAAAGGATGCAAAGTGCTGGAGTAACTCAGCAAGTCAGGCAGCATCTCTGGAGAACATAGATAGGTGATGTTTTGGGAAGAGACCCTTTTTTAAGTCTGGATGAAGGGTCTTGACCCAAAATGTCACCTATCCATGTTCTGCAGAGATGCTGCCTGATTTGCTGAGTTACTCCCGCACTTAATATCCATCAATTTTCCGCATATTCATGTGCCCATCCAAATGTCTCTTAAATGTCATATTGTATCTGCCTCCACCACCTCCCCAGGCAACACGTTCCGGTCACTCACCACCCTCTATGTAAAAAGAAACTTGCCCGCACACTCTTTTAAATGTTAAAACTATGCCCTCTAATACCCTCTGGGATCCAAGTGATTATTCCCAATATGGGTTTTGGGAAGTTACGGAAGCTCGGTTCTGCTTCTGGGATTGATTCAGCAGTGGTCTGAGTTGACAGGGTTTGAGTTCCATATCTGTCAATAGCTCCAGAACGTCCTGTATTAAACAAACAATGAAAATAATTAAATGCTGGAAGTTGTGTTCAAAAGTTCTGGCAGGTACAGTGAGGTCCACACCAACAAATCCAACTCGTAATACCCTATTGGCAGAATCTCCTCTCCAATGTCTCCTCAAACCTTCTCACCTTCAAATATCAGCTCTTGTTTCAAGTGTGTTAAGCTTGTGGTTAAGAAGGCCTATGGTATACTTGCCTTCACAGGTCGAGGCATTGAGCATAAGAGTTCATGATGCAGCTTTAGAGAACTTGTGTTTAACTGCATTTGGGGTATTGCAAGTACATTACAGGAACAATGTGAAGGGTTTGGAAAGACTGCAGAAGAGGTTTACCGGAATTATGCCTGAATTAGTGGGTATTAGCTACAAGGAGAAGTTAAGCAGACTTGGATTCTTTTATAAATTCATAAGTGATAGGAGTGGAATTAGGCCAATCGGACCATCAAGTCAACTCCACCATTCAATCATGGCTCGCTCCCTCCTAACCCCATTCTCCTGCCTTCTCCACATAACCTCTGACACCTGTGCTAATCAATAATCTATCTATCTCTGCCATAAAGATATCCATTGACCACAACTCCACAGCCTTCTGTGGTATCTCAGGACCACTAGAGGTTGAGGGAAGACCTGATTGAAACCTGATTGGGCGGACAGTCAGAATCTTTCTCCCAGGATAGAAAAATCAAATCCTAGAAGTCATAGCTTTAAGGTGAGAGGCACAAAGTGTAAAGGAGATGTGCAGGGCATGTTTTGTACACATAGGGTGGTGAGTGTCTGGAATGTGCTTCTGGATGAGGTTGAGGCCGATATGGTAGAGGCATTTAATATAATTTTGGATGGGCAAATAAGTACGCTGTGAATGTAGGGATATTGATTATGCACCGGCAGTCAAACGTCTTGTCTTGGCATGTCTTGGCATGTCTTGGCGTCATGTTCGGCACAGATACAGTGGGGCTGAAGGGCTTCTTATACTGTACTGTTCTATGTTCTTTATGTGAGAACCTGATTGGAAGACAAATGCAAACCTTACCGTTCATTGTGACTGTAAAGCATCAGTAGAGAATGTGCCCTTGAAATCCATCAAAGCCAGCCTGAAGATTCACTTTCCAGTCGAGGTGACTGGGAAGCCGATGACACTCTGAATAGTTGCAGTTTCGAGAAGTTGCGTTGACTGTAGTCTGCAGAGACTACAAATGGAAAATGCAGCTGGCTGCTCTGAATGACATGGTGGTACAACAGTTTGTGCTTTTATCCACTTTGCCAGCAGAATCTTCAAAGGAAGCCACAAAGCTCTGTTGAATTTCCCCTGTGTTTATTCTGCTGTTTTTTTTATATGCTAAAAGTGAGTGTGTGTCATAAAATGCCTTGAAGGAAAGAAAATTACACCGCTTTGAAATCACTGGGAAAGTCATTGTTTTAGATCTGGAGCTTCACAAGAAATAAATTTGATAGGCAAAATATGACTGCATTGTTTTAGATCAATTATCTATTCTGTGTTGACTGTCAGACAGTGTTCATAACCTTGCAGCCTAACAGGTAAAGCTGTCCTATGTCGGATGTTGCAAAAGTAGGATGAAAGACGACTTTCATCCTCGTTAACAATGTGTGCTCATCAAACTCAAGAGACTCCTCTTGAACACAACACTGGCAATCCCGTTTACTGAATCATCACTTCCATGTTCTGACTAAGGTTGTAAATCAGTACTACTTTTTTTGTTGTCAACTGTTTTGCACTTGTGATCAATTCGTGGAAAAGCAGATTAAGAATACTTACACTTGCATCTCTCCCAGTACATTGAACAGGATCTGGCCCCATGTGGATCATATTTACCTTTGACTCTCTAATGCACAGAAATCATAATGTGTTTTGAAGGTCACCAAGAACGATAGATTTCTAAACTAGTGCATTTAGTTTCCTCATTTTATGATGCGTAGCCACTATTTTTTTGGCCATCATTCCATTCACTACTGTTGTTTAAAATAATGTTGACAGAACTTGATCACAACTAATACTTTGGTGGATGGTTCAGCAATAAATTTGTTTACTTTAATTTAGAGACAGTGCTGGAACAGGCCCTTCAGCCCATCGAGTCCGCACCACCAGCGATTCCCGCGCATGAATATTTCCCACCCAAAGCCCCATGGATATTCAGCTAATGACTGTCTCTATCCTTCTTCCCCCAACCGCCTCTCCCCCTCCATTGATTTCCATGGTCCGAACTCTATCACCACCGCTCACTTTGGTTTCCCCAATTGCCAGCTTGCCACCCAAAACAGTTTGCTAGCAAATGAGAAACAAAGAATAACGATGATAAGATGCCACCATTAGATTTGGCCGGTCCTCCATTATCCTGCAATGAAAGGTCCAATTTGAGTTCCCATCATAGTTGGAGTCATTCATGAAAAATGTTAACTTCTGCCAGAATAAAAATTAATTCTTCCATTAAAGTAGTTGAGTGGAGAATGTGCACAAATCAAAGCTGGAGAGGAAAGCTCCATATTTATGTGTGTGGATTTCAATTATTTTGTGAGGATATTCAGCTGATTTACGTGAAGGCTCTAACACGTTTTAAAATTGCTGCTCTTTCTACATATGTAGGTTGTGTTTGTCGTATATAATTCTATTGAATGATCTGTCATGTTGGAAAAATCAATACATTATTCTTTTAACATGATTTGGAGAACCAATTGTTCATCAGCAAATAACTATGACCCTTAATGAAGGGGGAAAAACAAAGACAGATTGCTGGGGAATATCAGGCAGCTTCTGTGGAGAAAAATGGATCAACAGTTTGTGTTTGGACCCTCCTTCACACTGTCGGGGAGCAGAGCAGAACTTCTTCAAAGTGGGTCGAGTTTTGTTGAGATTTTGCAGTAAAATAGAGACACCAGAGACTTCACGTGTTGGAATCTTGACCAAAGGTTGCTCACTGTTTCAGCATCTGCAGTCACTTGTGTCTTCACCCTAACTGAGGGCACCGGCATGAATTATTTTTGGCCAATTTACCCCACCTTTACCTAGAAAGTTACCTGGACCAGCCACATAAATTTCTCTGCCCACAAGAAGTGGTTGGAGACTGCGTGTACTGCGATAAGTGACCCAATCTGACAGCCTTAAGCCATTCCCACAATTTACAAGGCACATCCAGAGTGTGACAGAATGCACTGCGTTGGTCTGGATGTGACAGAACCATCAAATTAAGAAGATCAACTGCTAACTACTCCTTACCACACCTTACCACACCATTCATCAGCATTCACACTCTGCTGATTAATGGTAAGGAAGGCATATGCTATGCTTGCTTTCATTGGTTGAAGCATTGAGTACAGTAAACCCTTGTTTTTATGGACCTGTTCATAATGGATTTTGGTTCTAGCAGACTGACCTACCGACCTTCACTGCCAGGCTGGGCAGCCGATGCCTCAATCATTCTGAAGAAGGGTCCCGACCCGAAACGTCACTTACCCATGTTCTCCAGAGTTGCTGCCTGACTCCAACACTTTGTGTCCTTTTGTGTATTAACCAGCAACTGTAGTTGTTTGATTCTACTAGTTATATGGTGATAATCCTTTACTTGGTTATTGCGGACAATCGGCAACAACAGACACCTCCTCCCCCCACCTCACCCCCATCCCGCCCCCCCCCCATGATGCGTTATAATAAGGGCTTACTGTATGTGAATCAGTCATGATGCACCTTTATAAGACTTTGGTTAGGCCACATTTGGAGTTTTGCATGCAGTTCTGATTGCCTCAATGCGGGCAGGATGTGGAGGCTTTGGAAAAGGTGCAGAGGAGATTTACCAGAATGATGCCTGGATTAGAGGGTATTAGCTACAAGAAGATGTTGGATAGAGTTGTTTTGTTCACTCCGAATCGCCAAAGGTTGAGATGAGACATAATAGAAGTATATAAAATGATGGGAGGCATAGATGAGGTAGACAGTCAGAATTTTTTCCCCAGAACGGAAATACTTAATACAACAGGACATAGCTTTCAGATGAGATGCGCAAAGTTTAAAGGATTTGTACGGGGCAGGCAAGTTTTTTTTTACACAGAGAATCGAGGGTACCTGGAATGTGCTGCTGGGGGTGGTGGCAGTGGCTTTGAAGAGGCTTTTGGATAGGCACATGGATGTGCAGGGAATAAAGTGATGTGGATTGTGTGCAGGCAAATAAAAGCTGGTCTTGGCATGATATTTAACACAAAAACTGTGAGCCGAGTTGCCGGTTCCCATATTGTAGTGTTCTATCACTCTTGCCCATCTCCTGAGTGTCTTGTGCCATCTGTAACATGCACTGAATCATTTCGTCCAAGCTTCTCTGACAGAACATCCCAACTATTTGACCTCGACCAGTGAGAAATGCAAAAAAAGAGGAAAAAAGTAAGGGTGGCACAGTGGCGCAGCGATAGAGCTGCTGCCTCACAGTGCCACAGTCCCGAGTTCGATCCTGACTACAGGTGCTTATTGGTATGGAGTTTAGATCCCCAGTTTCCTCCCGCACTCCAAAGACGTACAGATTTGTAGGTTAATTGGCTTTGTATAATTGTAAATTGTCCCCAGTGTGTGCAGGATACTGTTGGGGTGTATGGGGTGATCGTTGGTCTGCGGACTCGGTGGTCCAAAGGGCTGTTCCCGAACCATGTCCCTAAAGTAAACTTAACCAAAACTAAACACATCGACGTTCCCTTCCAAGTCATGTACCATTCTGCCTTGACATATTTCACGTTTCTTTCATTGCCACAGGGAATAAAATCTTCTCACTCTGCCAAAGAGCATGTGTAGGGTAGGGTATGGTGAGTATTACTTTTCTTTTCAACTCCACCAACATGTGCGAATAGAAGCAAATCCCATATTTTAAATGTTAATGCCTTATTCCAGATTTTTTATTTTTCAATTAAAAAAATAAATTCTTGAAACTATTGTGCGGTCAGAAAACCACTGAATGAGATGTAAAGCAAAAGTTAAACTTCCTCATTGTAAACTATCATTTTGAGCATCCCTGATTCCACCTGAAATATCATCTTAGTCTTTAGAGAAAATAAAAAGTCAGCAAAGCAAATTTATCCTGAGAATAAGTGCAATGAAAGCAACAAAAAAGAACAAGCATTTGCACATTTGAATCGTTAAAATTGTGGTCATTCAAAAGATATGCTGCTGTTGCAGTCGACAAAACTGTGTACACCAGGATCATAAGATCATAAGTGATAGGAGCAGAATTAGGCCATTCGGCACATCAGGTTTACTCCGCCATTCAACCATAACTGATCTATCTCTCCCTCCTCACCCCATTCTCCTGCCTTCCCCCCATAACCTCTGACACCCATACTAATCAAGAATCTATCTATCTCTGCCTTAAATACATCCATTGACCTACCCTCCACAGCCTTCTGTGGCAATGAATTCCATAGGTTCACCACCCTCTGACTAAAGAAATTCCACCTCATCTCCTTCCTAAAAGAATGCCCTTTAATTCTGAAGCTATGACCTCCAGTCCTAGACTCTCCCACTAGTGGAAACATCCTCTCCATATCCACTCGATCCAAGTCTGTTGATGTTGATTTGATATTAAAGCTTCACGTCATACTGTTGATCAGTTTGTATGTATGTAGACTAAAAGAGGAACCTGGGATGAATGAACTCAGGAAAATTACAATTAGGTGAAGCGATATAGAAAATAATTATGGGAGCTGGAGACTGGAGGCTTCATTCTGGGGTGGTAAACGGCGAGGCAAGGGTGATCACTGGTTTTAATTGTGCAAGATTGTCCAGATTCTGAGAAGGTCTATTAAATTGAAATATAGCAAACGTAAACTCCTTTATTTAAAACTAGAGAGGGCAGTGAGCAAGAAACCATAGATCACACACATTAACGTCTGTTATAGGGGAAGTAGTTAAAGCTTTCATTAAAGATGACATAATAGGCACTCATAAAAAAATCAAAGTAAATAAGGCAACCAAATTGGCTTGATGAAAGGGAAATCATGTTTGACCAATTTATTGCAGCTTTTTAAAGCAGTAACATTCACTAGATAAAGGGAAACTAATGAACATCATATTACAGAAGGCATTTAATAAAGTGCTGAATCAAAGGTTATTACAGGAAATAATGCTCATGTTGTACACCCTTGTGCAAATTAATTGAATCAAGCATGCACTCGGATAATAATGAGTCTATATACATGTCGCGGGGCTACCTTTTATTCATTAACATCGCACCATTTTGTCTTTAGCACATTATGTGCATTAGTATAGATGGAAGATAACAGGACATGGAGGAGACTTGCATGAGTCTTACTCCTGTTGCTAAGATGCATAGAATGTTGTACCACAGGGATCACAGCTGGACATTAAACCTCTAGTAATTTACACAAATGGCACGGAGGAAGGTGGTTCAGTTGCCAAATTTGCTGAGAACAAAGCAATTGGCAGGAAAGTAAATTGGCAAGAGGACACGTTGGCCACTGAGGGATATGGACAGTTTAAGCGGGTGGGCAAAGATCTGACAAAAAGGGTCCAATGTGGTTAGATGTGAATTTGACCATTTTGGCAGGAATAATAAGCAGATAATCTCAGTCGTGAGAGATTGCAGAAGAACCATCAAAATAATTTCCCTCAAAGCTCATTGGAAGCCGAATGCATACATGTTTAAGGTACTGTAAACTTGGCTAGATCCTTGTAAGGAAAGAATGAAAGATAACTGGAGATTGGGCGGACAAGGAAACTGAGGTTCTCATCAGATCGGCCACGACCTTTTTAACCGTCGAGCTGGTGCATGGAGTCATGTCGCCTACTCTAAATTTGTATTCCTGCATGACTCATCTTAACTAAGTAAACTATGACGTGTTCTATATTATGGGCGGCACGGTGGCGCAGCGGTAGAGTTGCTGCCTTACAGCGAATGCAGCGCCGGAGACTCAGGTTCGATCCTGACTACGGGGCGCCATCTGTGCGGAGTTTGTACGTTCTCCCCGTGACCTGCGTGGGTTTTCTCCGAGATCTTCGGTATTCCTCCCACACTCCAAAGACGTACAGGTTTGTACGTTAATTGACAATTGACTGGGTAAAATGTAAAAATTGTCCCTAGTGTGTGTAGGATAGTGTTAATGTGCAGGGATCGCTGGGCGGCGCGGGCTCGGTGGGCCGAAGGGCCTGTTTCCGCACTGTATCTCTAAATCTAAATTATGATTTTATGCTTCTTTTCCTGACAAATACCAGATCTAAATATGGACAGGAAACGCCGTTTGAGAAATGGTGAAGTTCAAGGGAGGCACAAAACATGTTGTCCTTCCACAGGGCTACCGTGAGAAGTTTTGTTAATACATAACTTACCCTTCCAATACCTCCCCTTGGAAAGGGTGCTGGAACTAGGGGTTGCTGTTTCAAATGAAGAATGAACTATTTAGGCTTGAGATAAGAAGAGATTTCTTCACATCTTTTGTACATCAGTTAATGTCCATGCCATGCATAAGTATTAGCGAACCAATTTTCCAACCAGCATAACCTAAGTATTAAGGTAAGTGCAGTTGGCTTTTAGATTAGATTAAACTTGAGCATTCTGAGCACCAAAACACATTGCAAGATGCAATAAGAATTTTAGGCTAGCATATTTATTTTTAACAAAAGTAATATAAAATAATTCAACAATTTTTTTTATGCCAACAATCTGTCATTGATAACAGAGAATTGGACATGCATTTTAGATGTTATTATTTTACTCATTCCAGTTTTATTGTCAATATTTTGCCTCATGGTTTAGATGTGGTAGTTTGGTTATGTTTAGAGATACATCATGGATACAGCACAGAGAACAGGCCCTTCGGCAAACGGAGTCAATACCGACCATTGTTCATCCGTTCACACTAGTTCCGTTATCCCACTTTCCTGCCCACTCCCAACACTGCAGGAGGCAATTTACAGAGGGTGGCAATTAACCTACAAACCCGTACATCTTTGGGATGTGCGAGGAAACCGGAACACCCAGAGGGAACCCACGCGGTCACAGGAAGAACGTGCAAACTCAACACAGACAGACAGCACCTGAGGTCAGGATCGAACCGGGGTCTCTGGCATTGTGAGGCAGAGTTGCTCTACAAGCTGCCCCACTGTGCCGCCCCTATCAAACAGATCCATAACTGGAATTACTGGACTGATAGTCACTGAAAGGCTGCAGACTATTTCAAATCGATTGCTTCTCAGGGGTGTTGGGGTCACTCTTGATCTTCAACAAAATTTAATAACTTCTCCTTCAGGGTGAGTAAAATAATGATGTAAGCAGGGAAGTCATGGCAAAAGCATGTCCCTGCTGCCACAACAGCAGAAAGATAAGAGCAGGAACTGCTAGAGCGGGTCTCGTGAGGTAATTTTGTATGTGCCAACACTGTCATTTAACGCGTGTCCAATCTTTATCAGTGGATGTTTATTTTATGAAATCATATTTTAAGGCCTGCTTTCAATAAGATTGCTCATTTAAATCTGTTGGCTTTGCACACTTGGTTTCTGGTTGGCTTGTCCCATACCAAAGCACTGAGATCTGACTATGGGTGCTGTCTTTACGGAGTTTGTACATTCTCCCCGAGTCCATGTGGGCTTTGTCTGGCTCCTCCAATATCCTGCCATGCTCCAAAGACGTACAGGTTTGTAGGTTAATTGGCCTCAGTGAAATTGTAAATTGTCCTTAGTGTGTAGGGTAGAGTTGGTGTACGGGGTGATCGCTGGTCGGGATGGGCTTGGTGGGCCAAGGAGCCTTTTTCCAGACTGTCTCTGTATCTCTAAAGTCTAAACATAGCATAAGAAATGTTATGTGATAAGAGCAGCATACATAAGAATAGAGAAATTGGGAGGTCACATTGCAGTTATATAAGATGTTAGTGAGGCTGCATTTAGAGCATTGCATTCAGTTCTGAGCACCATATTACATTGGAAAATATTGATGTAACATGGCATCTATCCACTGGTGAATTTGATACTAACGTCTCTTCCCTGTGAAATATTGTCCATTAGGTGCTCTGTGAGTTGCAGTTCTCTTATTGGATTTGTATTCTCTGCCATAGGACTGGGGGGCATAAGGGAAACTGAGTTTAAATTTGTTCAGATGTGCAGAAATAATTATTCTCAGAAACAGAGTACCAAGACCGAAGCCACCACTGTTGGCACAATGCTCTCAGCATTCACTCCGTGTACAATGGCATTTGTGTAGTTATAATATTTTTCACTGTTCACAGCCCTCATTTGTAAGTTTAATTGTCATTTACGATTCTGGGATTTGTGGCTATCAAAGAACGTAATATATGTTTTCATCATTGGAAATCAAAGAAGTGGATCGGAAAGAAAACACTTTATAAATATCACATTCGGCAATGAACTGTAACAGAGGTTCAATTAGACACTGTACTTACTGTGTGTCTCTACAAGTGTGTCGACTGTAAATTTCTGCAATAAATCCTTTCAGTGCAATCAATTGAAAATGTGACACAAGGCTTTATTCCAGTGACAAGCTATAGATCCTGCTTTGATTGTCCAAATAGGTCTATTATAGTTTGTAAAATCAAATTCAAATCGCTCCCTCAAGTACACTTCCAGACCCCAGCGTCACCAGCAAGCCTTTGATTTATACTAAGCTATAAATCAATAAGGAGCTAATGGAAATACAGAAGGGCTTAACTCACTGACTGTCCAGAATTGCTCTTGGACTTGACTAAAGTGAAGGATAATAGGAGAATGGCACAAGCAATTATTTTACCAGTTTAGCAGTGGCCAAGTGGAAGAAATGTGAATATGAGTTTCCAGCTTTTTTTCTGAATTGCAATATCTTTTCCTACCATTATGCGCACCTTCTCGGAGTATGTGCACGATGCCATTCCCTACCTTTTGCACTTTCAACAGAAGCGGGCGGATGAGTGCAACGTGTTCAATTTTCCTCTTCAACAAATCAGCCGGCCAAATTTAGTCTGCCTTCATGCAGAGTGCTAATTAATTCGCAGTGTCTTCAGCCCTGATAAAGACTGAAGGCGCACTTTGCCATACCTTTGGAATTTGGGAGGAATCTGGAGCTCCAGGAGAAAACCCACTCAGGTCACAGGGAGAAGGTACAGACTCCATAGAGGCAGGATTGAACCCAGGTCTCTGGTGCTGGAAGGCAGCAACTCTACCACTGCGCCACCAAAAAGTGTAGGAATTTTATGTAGTAATAATTTCCATCTGAGGTACTGCACGTTCCTTTACTGACACCATCTAAGTGGTGATTCAGTAGGGAATTTGTTCAGTCGGGAATGTTTGATTGACTGAATCATAGATAAAGCATGAGATTAAGCCCTTCGACCCACCAAGTCTATGGCAACCATCGATCGCACATTCACACAAGTTCCAGGTGACCCTACTTTTGCATTAATTTCCTGCATACTAGCAGCAATTTATGGAGGTCATTTAACAGCGTGTCTTTGGGATATCGAGGGAAACCGGAGCACCCAGAGGAAACCCACGCGGTCACAGGGAGAATGTGCAAACTCCACACAGACGTGGAAAGGGTCAAACCCAGGTCTCTGGCCCTGTAAGGCAGCAGGACTACCAGATGCACCACTGTGCTGCCCTTAATCATTAAAAATATATATCAGGACAGCCGGATGTGTGGAAGAAAAGGCTGCAGTTATTTAGCTCTGAGAGGAAAGGATGGTGGAACTGAAGGAGAGGTGGTGGCAGATGGAGAGGGAGAGGAGGGGTAAGCCATTGGGAGGGCCGGGGGGGGGGGGGGGGGGGGGGCGCGGAGGAAGAGATCCAGTGATGGGGAGAGTGTATGAGGGAGGACGAAAAAAGTAACAATGAGATAGGGGCTCAGTTTGAAGAAGGGTCTCGACCCAAAACGTTACCCATTCCTTCTCTCCAGAGATGCTGCCTGTCCCGCCGAGTTCCTCCAGCATTTAGTGACTGTCTTCGTGGGCCGAAGGGTTTGTTTCCACACAATTTCTAAACAAATCCATGATGCACCCTGACTCGCTGATTTGCTCCAGCTCTTTGTGTCTACCCCTCCTGACACTGCCTGACTTGCCTAGTTCCACCTGCTGCTCCTTTTTAAATACTTTACACTAGTTTAAATATTTGTGTCCATTGCGTTGAACATCAAAAAAAGGGGATAAACACAATTATTAGAATGCTTGTGTAGGAAGGAACTGCGGATGACGGTTTAAACCGAAGATGGACACAAAAGGCTGGAGTAACTCAGTGGGTCAGGCAGCATCTCTGGAGAAAAGGAATTGTAATGGGTTGAGACCCTTCTTCCGACTAAGAGTCAGGGGAAAGGGAAATGAGAGATATGGACGGTGAGAGAGAGGGATATAGAACAAATGAATGAAAGTTTACTTTACTCATTGGAGCTATTCCAGGACAAAATGCTATGTTGTCATACAGATTGTTAACACAAATAGTTTGGTTCAGTGCTGTACTGAAGGAATACTGGATTGTAAAACTGTTATATTTAAGTCAAGAGATTAAACCATGTTGAGAGTTATGTATAACTTCTCACAGTCAATAGATCTGTCAAAAACAGGCAATAAACTTTTTTATGCAACTTAACTAGAGCTGGTTGAGCAATTTGACTACTGACACGTTACAAGCGATTACACTTCAACTCGGGAGCTATGAATTGAACCCAAGGATATCCTGAATTTGAAAAAGGAGCAATAATCAAATGTTTCACCGAACTCTCTCTTGAAATCATCCAATGAATTGGCCTCCGCTGCCTTCTGTGGCAGAGAATTCCACAGATCCACAACTCTCTGGGTGAAAAGCTTAGACTGCTTTGTTGCTTATTTAGAAAGCGTTATTGTTAACTGAATTACCTTTACCACATCTTAATAATATAAATCTTAATTGCCTTTACCACATTGGTGACTCGGTTAGAGGGTGTGAGCTACAGGTTGAGGTTGGACAGACTTGGAGTGTTTTCTCTGGAGATTGTGGGGAAACCTTATAGAACTGTATACAATGATGAAGGCATAGATATGGTAGACAATCAGAAGCTTTTTCCCAGGATGAACAATCAAAATCTAGAGGGCATAAGATTAAGGTTAGAGAGGCAATGTTGTCTTTACATAGAGGGTGGTGAGTGCCTGGAGCACATAGCCAGGGTGGTGTTTGAGGCAGATACAATAGTGGCATTTAAGAGACATTTGGATGGGCAAGTGGATATGCAGGGAACGGTGGGATATATATTATGTGCAGGCAGAAAAGAGTTGGTGTTGGCATTATGATCAGCACAAATATGGTGGGCCGAAGGGCCTGTTCTTGTGCTGTACCATTCTATGTGCTAATTACAAGTATATAATGTACCCTGAAACAGAAGTTTGTAGTTATAAAATAATTCTTGAAAGGTAACCAGAGGTGATCTTGGGCATTATTCTACATGTCCAACAAGGAGAGTACTGTGACTGGTCTTGAACAGCTTAATGAATAATATCAACTGAAATAATAGTAAACTTAGGAAAATGTGGCAATAACAAAAATAGCAAAAATAACAAAAATAACAAACGGAAGAGAAGGGGATCCAGACATCATTGGAGAGATAAACATCATTATGGGGAGAAGGCAGGAGAATGGGATTGAGAGGGAAAATAGATCAGACATGATTGAATGGTGGACAAGACTCTAAGGGCCAAATGACCTAATTCTGCTCCTATGACTATCATCACTTGTATATATTTGTGATCCTTAAGGACTTGCTGTCTGCTTCGAAGGTACTTGCACAGGTTTCAGTGCTTTGACCCAGCACCAATGAAGAAACTGAAATATATTTCTGATAAATAATTCTGGCACGTTGTCATAACTTGTGTAAAGTCCTAGAAATCTTCACTGAACAATATTTGTGGAGAACCTATAATGCATACCATTTAACTTGAAATGTTCCCAAACATCAGTTGTTCTTCCCTTAGAGGCTGAGGGTGCAGGTTTAGGAACAGTTGTCAAAAAGCCTTAAAACATTGCACACAAAGAGCTGGAGTATCTCACTGAGTCAGGCAGCATCTCAGGAGAACATGGATGGGTGCTAGACAATAGACAATAGGTGCAGGAGGAGGCCATTCGGCCCTTTGAGCCAGCACCGCCATTCAATGTGATCATGACTGATCATTCTCAATCAGTACCCCGTTCCTGCCTTCTCACCATACCCCCTATCCTTAAGAGCTCTATCTAGCTCTCTCTTGAATGCATTCAGAGAATTGGCCTCCACTGCCTTCTGAGGCAGAGAATTCCACAGATTTACAACTCTTTGACTGAAAAAGTTTTTCCTCATCTCAGTTCTAAATGGCCTACCCCTTATTCTTAAACGGTGGCCCCTGGTTCTGGACTCCCCCAACATTGGGAACATGTTTCCTGCCTCTAACGTGTCCAACCCCTTAATAATCTTATACGTTTCGATAAGATCTCCTCTCATCCTTCTAAATTCCAGAGTATACAAGCCTAGCCGATCCAGTCTTTCAACATATGACTCCCGCCATTCCAGGAATTCCAGGAATTAACCTAGTAAATCTAAGCTGCACGCCTTCAATAGCAAGAATATCCTTCCTCAAATTTGGAGACCAAAACTGCACACAGTACTCAAGGTGCGGTCTCACTAGGGCCCTGTACAACTGCAGAAGGACCTCTTTGCTCCTATACTCAACTCCTCTTGTTATGAAGGCCAACATTCCATTGGCTTTCTTCACTGCCTGCTGTACCTGCATGCTTCCTTTCAGTGACTGATGCACTAGGACAACCAAATCTCGTTGTATGTCCCCTTTTCCTAACTTGACACCATTCAGATAATACTCTGCCTTCCTATTCTTACCACCAGTGGATAACCTCACACTTATCCACATTAAACTGCATCCGCCAGGTATCCGCCCACTCACACAACCTGTCCAAGTCACCCTGCAACCTCATAGCATCTTCCTCACAGTTCACACTACCACCCAGCTTTGTATCATCTACAAATTTGCTAATGGTACTTTTAATCCCTTCATCCAAGTCATTAATGTATTTTGGGTTAGGACCCTTCTTCAGACCCGACACGAAATATTGCCTAGCTGTGTTCGCGAGAGATGCTGCCCCGACCCGTTGAGTTACTCCAGCACTTTGGGTCCTTTTTTGTAATGCGGCATCTGCGGTTCCTTGTTTCTAAACCTTATAAAATTGTCGCACAGGTTCTTGCAGGTGGCAAGCACTGTGAATGGAGGGAGTGACGTATCGAGGGGACGAATAGGGCTGTTTTGGTTCATGTTGCACAAAAGTGTTGTTGAAGATGCCCTTGGCCAAGTGCTGGAGGGGATCTCCATCATACTCCTGACTCTAGCTTCACTGCTCTGCAGTGGGAAAAGAATGATGGGCACCACTGAATATCCAGTTGTAATCTTTTGCAACCACACTATTTTTATATGTGATTCAATTAAAGATATGGTCAATTGTAAAGATCGCAGAATTAAGTCATCCGGCAGTCTGCTCTGTCATTCAATCACGGCTGATATATTTTTCTCTCTCAACCCTATCCTGCCTTCTCCCCATAACCTTTAACATCCTTAGTAATCACCTACTAATCTCTGCTTTAAAAATCCCCAGTGACTTGGCCTCCACTGAAGTCTGTGACAATGAATTCCACAGATTCACCACCATCTGGTGAAATATATTCTTCCTTGTCTCCATTCAAAAGGTATGTCCGTTTATTCAGAGGCTGTATCCTCTAGTCCTGGACTCTCCCACGACTGGAAACATCCTCTCCACATCCACTGTAGACTTCAATGAGACCCCCCCCCCTCATCCTGCTCCCATCATCCCCTCTGAATGTTTCAGATGGGCAATTCAAATATGATAATGGCAATGCCACCAAATTTTAAGGAGTGATGATTAGACTTTCTTGTTGTAAATGGTCATTGGTTGTTATCCGTGTGGTGTGAATGTTATTTGCCACATACAGCTCATATTGAACTGCTGACCAGATCTTGCTGCTCATGGTCACGGACTGATCATTCACTGGGGAATAGTGGCTGGAACTAAACACTGCAATTATCACAAAAACCCTCCACTTCTCACCTGATGTCTTCTTAATAGAGCGGTTGGAAATAATCTGACCTCAAACTGCCCTAAAGGACCTGCAGTGTGTGCTGGTGCAGAGATAATTGGCTGACAACAACCGCACAACTCACCAATTATGTGCAGTGATGACTTTAACTGGTCAAGCCCACTGATTCTCCTTAATGTTACTGGGCCACTTTGAAGCGGCTCGATCAATGCTCCCTTCATTAAAAAAAAAAGGTCACTCACACCTGCACCCTGCAATTCAGCTGTTGTCCACCTCTGCATGAAGCCTAATAAGATTTTGATTGAAACCAAGGTAGCAATTAAAAAGACTCTCGGAAACAACCCCATCAGGCTATTGAACATGACAAACTTATCTAAACTATGAACTGCCTTGGTTGCACCAGCAGCTTCTGGCTTTGTTTTGTTTTGCATTGTATTGCTTTTTTTTATTGAACTTTTTTTCCATTGTTTGTTTATTATATAATCCATGGAGTACTGTGTTTACTAACTTGTTGTGCTGCTGCAAGTAAGAAGTTAATTGTAGAAATAAAGAACTGCAGATTCTGGTTAATACACAAAGTGCTGGAGTAACTCAGCAGGTCAGCATCTCTGGAGACCTTGGATAAGTGACGTCACCTGTCCATGTTCTCCAAAGAATTTACATGTTCTGTTTTGGTACATATGACAATACAACACTCTTAACCTTCTAGAAATATATATATGTACCAGCTTTATTTGTTAATATTCTTGATTCAATTATGGAACATTCATCATCAGTTGCATATATTGGATGGAACAATTTTGCTCCAGAGTCATAAAGTTTAGGGTTCAGATTTTATTTCAGGGACTTGAACAGACATGCCACGGGTAAACTGAAATGCAGTATTGAGGGACTTACTGCAGGGTTAAAAGAAATTCACTTTAATTTTTCAGTTTGACAATTGAAGTCTCACAGCACTTTTTCGAGAAAGATCTTGTCAAATTGCCATAGGGCCTCAAAGAGGATTACTTATGACCTACATAACCTACGACCCTTGTGGGCGGCAGCGGTACAGTTGCTACCTTACAGCGCCAGAGACCTGGGATTGACCCGGAATTTGGATGTGTTGCCCGTGACCACGTGGGTTTTCTCCAAGTGCTCCGGTCTCCTCCCACACTCCAAAGACATACATGTTCATAGGTTAATTGGCTTTGGTAAAATTGTAAATTGTCCCTAGTGTGTTGGATTGTATTGGTGTACGGGGTGATCACGGAGTGGTCGGCACAGACTCGGTGGGCCGAAGGGCCTGTTTCCGCACTGTATCTCTAAAGTCTAAAGTAAGGCGTACAGAACAGAAACATGCCATTCTTCTTTTTATCCCCTGGTTCCACATTCTAAAATGTTATGTATTTGACATAGTATGGGCTATATATTGAAGCCTTTTTAAAACTCAGATAAATTATCTCTACTGCGTTTCCATTGCCTGCTCAAGGTAAAAAAATACATTAGATTCAGTTAATGAAAAGCTACTGATTTGAAATCCATGCAGACTGCACATTATCATTTTTCATTCTTAAATATATATTTTTTTCTATTCTATCCTATAGAAGAGATTTAAACATTTTCTTCACGCTGATGTTAAACCACAAGGCCTTTGATTCCCTGAAAATGTTCTATCCTCCTTAAAAATAGATATTATGTTAACAATCTGTCATTTTTCCAGCATTGCACATTTTTCTAACAAATTATTAAAGATATACTGTGTTATTTCTTCCCAGAATTAATTTAGGTTTGTGCAGTGATACAATCGCTCTAGATCAGGAGGTTTATCCTCTTTGAGAGAGATTAGTTTATTTAATATATCTTTTTTCCATTTTAAATGCAGTTAACTCATTACTCATCTCATCATCCAATATCATGTCCACCTGTAAATAACAACATAATGGTTTAATAAATCTGCCATCTTCCACTTGTTATCTGTATTATTGCCCTGCCCATTTCTTAATAAAACTATTACCAAACCACATCGTTCGGTCTGCAAAATGTATCACTTTAACTTCATGTTTTGTGTTCCGAATGATGGTTTTTTTCTGACTTTCCTCTCATTCCTGGTCTAGACCACATTTATTCCATCAGTGAGTGTTACAAACATGAACAATCTGGTCATACCTTTGTAGGTCCCTGTTGTGCATAAATTGCCTTCTATAGTCCCTGTAATAGTAATACAATATTACCTGTGTATTGACCAAATGTATTAAGTTAGCCATGAAGTACTTTTGACACTCTGAAACAAACAGTCCATTGTAATTCAATTGAAATGCAAGTCTCTTTTAGAAAAGTAAAATAACTGCCAAAGCTAGAAATCATAAAGATAATAGGAAATACTGGGGAAACTCATTGGGTAGTGGATTTGTGGACTCTTATATCTTCTCTCTTGGATGGGAGAGAATCCTAACTCCTCTCCACCTTTCCTCCTTACAAATTAAAGTGGATTAGGAGGTATTAACTACAAGGAGAGGTTGGGCAAAGTTGGATGTTTTCTCCAGAATGCCAGAGATTGAAGGGAGACCTATCAGGTATATAAAATACAAGAAGGAGCTGGGGGATATATCTGAAGACATGAGAGGTAAGATTTTAGAGAAAATAGAGTACTGGGAAACACTCAGCAGATCAGCTAACGTGTGAGGAATGAAAAACACAACTAATGATGAGGCTTATATTACAATGCATTTAACACATGTATTCCTCACCCCACACAAGCTGCCTGACCTGCCGAGTGTTTGCTGCCACATTCAGTTTTAACAAATTCAATTTATTCCCGGGAGGTTACCTCATCCTAAGTTGTTTTTAACCTTACTCAAATGTAATCTAAGGTGAACCCTTAAACGTAAGTTTGATTTCTCAATCAATCGATGATGTTTTACTGTGAATATAACGTTTCACTCATTTATTGTATGTCTCTTTACTGTTGTTTCAGAGTTCTTTGTCCTGTAATTGTAGAGAGAGAGAGATGCACACACACACATATATATATATAGTTATTCATAGTTATATATATATATATATATAGTTATATACAGTGTTGCTTATATATATATATAACTGTATGTGTGTGTATATGTATACATACACATATACACACACACATATATATATATATATATATATATATATATATATATATATATATAATAACTATATAGATATATGGATACATGCATAAATATATACATATGTTTATATATATAAGTATATTTTTGGTTAAAAATCATTACTGTGCCACATGGAACCCCTCAAGTATGATGCCATGCCATTGATCCTGCTCTGTGTTGTTTCATTGTTTGATGTGGAACTTGCCAAATTTGGTTTAACACTTGGAAAGGAAGCCACAGCAAGAAAATGCTGCCCTGACACTTTAAACTAACTTTAATTTAATAAGGCACTTAATAAAATTAATCACTTAATAAATGCATAAGCATGAATTTCTCACTAGTTACTGAAGAGGCAGAGGTTTTCTCTGCCACTCATGTTAAAATGAACCAAGGACTATTTTCCATTACCTTGGAGAGAAAAAAAAAACCCAGACATCTCAGGATAATTGATGTCTTTTGTTTTAAAATAGAATAGTTTCTATTTTTGATAGACACGAAAAGCTGAGAGTAACTCAGCGGGACAAGCAGCATCTCTGGAGAGAAGGAATGGGTGATGTTTCAGGTCGAGACCATGTTCCTTCCGACACAGTTTCTATAATAGTTTCATTATATCATTACAATGTTATAGTAGAATAGATTCATCCATGAGTTCAGAGTAGCATATTGCAACTAAGATTTGTTTTGTGTGCAATATTTTCTGTAACCCATTCATAAGAAGAAAGTCTCCTTTGCATCTTAGAGTTTCTGTGGGACAATCTTGCATGTTTTTTCACACTACTGATCTAAATTAGAATATCAGTTGCACGTACAACGTTTTAAACGATAATTCCTCGTGATGACGTGAATGTTTAATTCATAGAAAGTTGAGAAAGGAGATAGTCTTCCTAGGTAGTAGGACATTTGTACAGATAAAAAGGAATCTGTAATCAAAGAGAGTGGTTGATAATGAAAGGAAAATTGGAAGACCGCAATTAAAACTGAAAAGGCACATCAGGCAGCATCTGTGGAAAGAGAAATGGAATTAACATTTCAAGTGCAAGTCTCTGATAATGCTTGATGCTGATCCTGAATGGACAAATGAGGAGCACTCCTTTCCTGAAACTGGATCTGATAAACTTTCCAGACACCAAATTGAAAAAAACAAACCCACCACATTTAGATTTTCACTTGGGATGTTTTTTCAAACATTCAATGAGCTTATATAATGATCTTCAAATTTTTGACCTATCCATTTTATTTCTGTGCTGTTACCACTCTTAAATCTATCCATGACTTCCTGTCATTCACACGGAGCAAGCCCTGAGATGAAAAATGGCAGCAAATAATTCATGTCCACAAGCATGTCAACATGTCCTCATTTTCATAAGAATGATGTCCTCTGTGCCAACGTGAGTGTCTCGATATGACGACTAAGACAAAAAGGAGTGAATCACCCTGGACGCTATCTGCCTCTTGAATCTTCTGCCCAGAATACCTGTTATCGCCTTATATAACATTTGGTTAAAAATAGAAACAGCTTGGGATGAGATGGCCTCCGGTGAACAACTGATGTTTGGGAACATTTCAAGTTAAATGGTATGCAACGGGTCAACAATAAGATCTACGTTCTTGATATCAATGTCACGAGCTATTGGAAGATCGCAATTAAAACTAAAAAGGCACATCAGGCACGGTGGCGCAGTGGTAGAGTTGCTACCTTACAGCGAATGCAGCGCCGGAGACTCAGGTTCGATCCTGACTACGAGCGCCGTCTGTACGGAGTTTGTACGTTCTCCCCATGACCTGCGTGGGTTTTCTCCGAGATCTTCGGTTTCCTCCCACACTCCAAAGATGTACAGGTGTGTGGGTTAATTGGCTGGGCAAATGTAAAAATTGTCCCCAGTGTGTGTAGGATAGTGTTAATGTGCGGGGATCGCTGGGCGGTGCGGACCCGGTGGGCCGAAGGGCCTGTTTCCGCGATGTATCTCTAAATCTAAAATCTAAATCTAAAAAATCCCTGGGAAACTCTGACAAACACATAATCAATGATATTTAAATAAATATTAGAATTAAATTACTTAAAAATGAAAAGAATTAAAAATTAAAAGCAAAATATGTTAAATGAAAACCCATTAAAAAATGAAATTTGAAAGAAAATCTGGCCGCTTAAATCTCGTGCTTCCATTTCCCCTGGGTCGTAGACTTCAGTGCACTCTGGCGTGAGGCTGAGATTTGGACGTGAGATGGATCTGGGCTCTCTCTTCGGCCCACCACTGCTTTGCTCAGCAATGAACACTGGTATCTGAGCTTCAGCACATCTTGATCTTCCACCTTCGATCAAGCGCGTATGGATTACTGTGTGGTGCTGTGGCATAAAGGGCTGATGGCTGGGTGCTTCCCTCACACCACAAGCCATCAGCCAACACAAATTAGGCCAGGAGAGGAGGTCACCTCCAGGGGTCTACAAATTCATTTAAGGTACTGAGGACAATGCAGATTTTTAACTTCTATATTTCAAGTGCAGCTCATGAGAAATTGGTGATTATATATCGATACCCTTAACACCTGCTTATTCCTGCACAGACTACTGATGTGCACAAAGAACGGAAAGTGTCCAGTTGTTTGTTTCTTTTAGTGTGAACGATGGTGTCAGTTTATGTTTCCGTGCTGATAACCAAGCACTCAAGCAAACTAATTACATTTGCCAGTGAAATCACAGTAAGCATCCAGGATCCTTTGCAAAGTCCTAAGACTGACCTTCAGTCTTCAGAGTTAGCAAGGTTTCCTGACAAATACTCACTCTTTCCTACTATTCTCCTCTCACCATCTCCCACCACCTCTCCTCCTCTCACTTCTGTCAATTATAACTTTAAATAAGCTATGCAATTTATATTTCAGTGAAATACACGGATTGATAATGTGCTATTCTGATTTATTCCTGAAAATGAGCAATTTTTCCTCTGCCAGTGTTCACCCCTCTCCACTTCATTTGACCGTGTGGATATGGAAGGCCGAAGTATTACTGGTCTGAATATAAAAGGAATTCCTGCAATAATTCCTGAATGTTGGATGACACAAAAGGTGTAGATTTAGATTTAGATTTAGAGATACAGCGCGGAAACAGGCCCTTCGGCCCACCGAGTCCATGCCGCCCAGCGATCCCCGCACATTAACACTATCCTACACATACTAGGGACAATTTTTACATTTACCCAGTCAATTAACCTACATACCTGTACGTCTTTGGAGTGTGGGAGGAAAGCGAAGATCTCGGAGAAAACCCACGCAGGTCACGGGGAGAATGTACAAACTCCGTACAGACGGCGCCCGTAGTCAGGATCGAACCTGAGTCTCCGGCGCTGCATTCGCTGTAAGGCAGCAACTCTACCACTGCACCACCGTGGTGCAGTTGGTGGAGCCACAGCCTCTTGGGTTGAGTCTTGGGTTCAATCCTGAACTCGGGCGCAGTCTCTGTAGAGCTTGCAGATTCTGGATGTCTGCAGTCAGAAACAATTATTAAATGACCAGAAACAAAATAAAAGGGCAATCTTGTAAATCATGGACACTGATTTGAAATAAATAAGTAAAGCAAATTTAAACAAATAAAGCTAAACAAATGGTAAATATTTTGAAGAATGGAAGTCCTGTGCCTTTCTTCTCTGAAACTCCAACTATTCTGTGAAGTGTTTGCATATTCTCCCTGTGACCGCGTGGGTTTCCTCCGGGTGCTCCGGTTTCTTACCACAAGCAATGATGGTCAGCGGGGGCGGAAGAGCCTATTTCCATGCTGTATCTTTCAATGAATTAATCTGTCATTCACTTAAAACTTATGACTTCAACTGATGAAAAGCAAATGAAGGAATTGGCTATGGACAGGTGCATGGGTAGGAAAGGTTTAGAGAGACGTGGGCCAAACGCAGGCAGGTGGGACTGGTATAGATAGGGCACCTTGGTTGGCGTGGGCGTAACGTGGACAGAAGAACCTGTTTCCATGCTGTATGACCCTATTGAAATCAGTGGGATTGCAGATTCCACACCAGTTCTAAGGTCATATGATTTCTGAAATCTTATTTCCAAAATTATGTGAAGATAATCTCTCAGCAAGAAAGAACACAATATTGGGATTTGTGTGAAATCCACTGACAGGGATATGGGCTGCTCTGTGGCGCATTTGGTGGAGCTGTTGTTTCACTGCTTCAATAGACAATAGACAATAGACAATAGGTGCAGGAGTAGGCCATTCAGCCCTTCGAGCCAGCACCGCCATTCAATGCGATCATGGCTGATCACTCTCAATCAGTACCCCGTTCCTGCCTTCTCCCCATACCCCCTCACTCCGCTATCCTTAAGAGCTCTATCCAGCTCTCTCTTGAAAGCATCCAACAAACCGGCCTCCACTGCCTTCTGAGGCAGAGAATTCCACACCTTCACCACCCTCTGACTGAAAAAGTTCTTCCTCATCTCCGTTCTAAATGGCCTACCCCTTATTCTTAAACTGTGGCCCCTTGTTCAGAGACGGGGGTTCGATTCTGACTTTGGTTGCTGCCTGTGTGGAGTTGGCATGTTCTCCCTGTGATTGCATTTTGTTTCCAACGGGCACTCTGCTTTTTCACACAACTCAAAGATGTGTGGGTTTGTAATTGCCTCTGTAAGTTGCCCCTAGTGTGTAGAGAGTGGATTGGAAAGTGGAATAACAAAAAACTGGTGTCAACGGATGATCAGCATGGACTCAGTGGGCCAAAAAGCCTGTTTTGCATCTAATTTAGCATGTGCATAGTTCTCAGGTTTGATAACATTTAATACAAATGACAATGATTCTAATCAGAAGTGATGACTTTTACCAGGAAAATCTGTACCACTGATTTCCAAGTTGGAAATCGGGTTATTGAAGAAATATTTGAACCACATTTTAAAAAAAATCATATTGGTTTAATACCACAAATAGTACTCTGTTAATTCAGCATAGCAAAAGATTTTTGAAGCAGAGACAAAGTGCTGGAATAACTCAGCATCCCAGGAAAACATGGATAGGTGACACTTTTGGTCACAACCCATCTTCAGAGATTTCTAATTTGCTCTTTGTCAGATTTGTCAGTTTGCATTCACTTATTTTCTATCTGCAAGATTTTAACTCTTAATAAGCTGGGTGTTGGTGAATTGTGTGGGGTAGGTGGCGAAGATGATATTGCACATTTCATGACAATGCAAGAAGGCTGCGTTTATAACTACAGGAGAGATCACTGAATATGTATAAGGCACAGATTTCATGGCCTATTTCCAGTTACAGCCTGCAGGCGACTGAATGTATTTCGACTTAGCAATTCACTCTCAGTAGAATGAAAAGTATTGCAGATATCAATGAGAGAGTGCTTCATTGTCAGTTAGAGCCCATATTTCCAGTTACAATCCCACCTCTTGTGGGAGACTAAATATATTTGGCTCTTTGCAAGTCTCTGTAGTAGAATGAAAAGTAATGCTGATATCAATGAGAGAGCATCGTTGTCATCATACTATAATAAAGCTCCACGCTAGCTGTATCTCCTTAGAGTGAACTGTAGACCATTCAAAGCCAAGCACTAGTGCAATGGATATAACCACATCCTTTCTAATTCAGTCCACATATAAGCGTTGCATATAATAGGAGATGGATGATTCACGAGCATTCAAACCCAATAAAGTAAATGTGCTTTTTGCAATGTCCCTAAGGCTTATCTGATAACTGTAATCTACTATTCTCAATGTCAGTGACTTCCCTGTGGCCTTCAACATAGTGAACAACCTACCTGTCTCTGCTGTTTAAATCATTGGTTATTTTTGCTTCTGTTTTTGTCTTTTTTTTGCAAGCAGATTGCTTAGTCCAGGACTAAAACTCCCTTACCAATGCATCCACTTGGAGTGTCTTCGTCTAAATGTAAGGAATATTCATAACTTGTTGAAAGGCTTCTGAGACCAATATTTAAATCGGTTATTGGACTGGGTGGAAGAATTTGATAACGAGAGGAGACAGCAAAGGAAATTTACAAGGAATCTCACTGGGTCTCCAAATATATATTTTTTATGAGAAGAAGTTGGCTGGAGTGGTTTTCTTTTGACCATTCGTTCAATTTAGAGATGCAGAATGGAAACAGGCCCCGTGGCCCACTGAGTCTACGCCGACATTCATCCTCCTACACTACCTCTTTGTCACCCCACTTTCTCATTCACTCTCTACATACGAGTGGCAATTTTTATGGCGTCTAATTAACCTACAAATCTGCACATTTTTCAGCTGTGGGAAGAAACCGGAGCACCCAGAGGAAACCCATGTGTTCACAGGGTGAATGTGCAAAGTCTACACAGACAGCACCCGAGGTCAGGATAACACCCGGCCGGGTCTCTGGCGTAGTGAGGCAGCAACTCAACCAGTTGTGCCACTGTGCCATTTTTGGGGCTCAGGAGAGAATTCATCAAAATATCCACACCTGAGAGGCCTGAATAAGGTGGGCAGGAAGGACCTATTAGCCATTAGCAGCAAATCAAAATTTGGAGGATAGGATAAAATTAATATGTTTTATTTCTAATCCTGAGAATGGTGCAACTCACTTCGGAAAGAGTGGTGGAACCAAAATAAAATCATATTTTAAAAATATTTGGGTGGCCACATTGCACTGAAGCTCACAGGGTTGAGGATGGAAAGCTGGGAATGTGATATTGGTCACAGGATCATACAGTCATACAGCATGGCAACCCAACCCAAAACATTTCCTTCCCACGTTCTCCAGAGATGCTGCCTGAGCAGCTGAATTACTCCAGCACTTTGTGTCTACCTTTTACTTGTTATCCTTAATGCCAACCAAGAAGCTCCATCTAAGTTAGTCCCATTTGGTTGCATTTGTCCCATATCCCAAGAGAAGGAAGGTTTACTACATTGATAGGAAAGGTTTTGAGTCTAAACCTTTCCTATCAATGTAGTAAACCTTTCTCGTCCATGATCTGGTTCATTAATTGGCTGGCATGGATATGATGGGCTCCTTTCATTGTCCCTCAGGGTTCCCACGATAACTTTTCTCAGTGGCCTCCTTCCATGATTCTGAGGGATCCAGGATTATTGAAGAGGTAAGTTCATAGAATATCTTGGAAATTGTTAGCCCACCTGAAATGTTTGTACATAAAATACCACATGGACAGAACATAAAAAGCCCAATAGAGCTGAACATAAGGACATTAGAAATAACATTAGAGAGTTTATGATTGTGCGTGTTATTGCTTATTTTTATTGCTCTTATTGTTGGACTGTGGTTAATCTTTCATTTCACTGCACATTTATGTGTATGTGACAAATAAACTTGACTATTGACTATTGACTATTGGTCCTACAGCCTTTGAACCTGTTTCACCATTCACCAAGATCACAGCTGAATCACAGGGAGGGTCCCGGCTCGAAACAGCACCTTACTATGTTTTGTAGAGAAGTTGCCTGATCGGCTGGCTTACTCCAGCAGTTTCTGTTCTGCTTTTACTTATTGTCACCGTCAATTTCACAACCACAGATGAATCACTTTTCCTCTTGGGTTGTTGTGCCTTAAATTATTTCATTTTGAATCTCAAACATTATTTCCTTTCATGCTAATCACCACCTACCTGTTCGTTGTCCCGCCTTTCAATATATACCCGCAAGCAACCACAACCTACTATCCTCTCGTGAATTCATAGTTTGTGTTGTTTAGATTTAAAACCCCGGCTTCACAGGAAACTAAACCACCCTCAAACTCACGATCAAATTCTATCAGTGTAGACATTATTCCCCAAGGGCTTGCTTCCATGATAACCAGATGATCACTTAACTCCTCCTAATTGTGCAAAACAAGATCGAAAATATGGTTTTCCACAGTTGGTTCGTCAATATATTGATCTCATAAAGAACCCCTTCAAATACATGCCATGAATGATCTATCGAGTGAAGCAATTTTGACTTGTCCATTCTTCTGTAGTTTAAAATCTTCTCTGATTGCTCTATTACTTCTGTTCAGCACTCCTCAAATTTCCTGATTTATGCCATGTCCAATATTACAGCTTTGATTTGGTTTCCTCTAAGTATCTGCAACAAATCTCTTTCTGCCAATTGCTATTTTTTAAGATAGCAATTTTATTCTAGTTCTACATCACGATCTGTCAGACCAAGGTCATTTCCCACTGCTGCCCCCTCATACCATTTTCCTTCCTGCTTTTCCTCTCTTTATGTTGAATACCCTGGTATATTTAGTTCCCAGTTTGAATACCCTGCAATATTTAATTCCCAGCTCTTAATGATAGCGGAGTCAGGGGGTATGGGGAGAGGGCAGGAACGGGGTACTGATTGTGGATGATCAGAAATGATCACATTGAATGGCGGTGCTGGCTCGAGGGGCTGAATGGCCTACTCCTGCATCTATTGTCTTTTATCTATTGTCTATTGTCTATTTGCTGTGAAGCTGTAAACAAAACTAAAGATTGTGCAGTAATCAGATTACTAGTTCTGATCTTGTGTTGGAATGAATATCATTGATGAAAGACCTGATTGTGGCTGGGCCTTGACCAATGCTTTTGCAGCAATGTGCCAAGCCCAGATGATTCAACTTCAATAATTACAACCATGCACCCTTGAGTTAACGTAACTCCTCCTTGTGGTACAATTTGTCCACAATTTCTGTGCTAGGATGCTGGCTTGGTGTCAAGGTCAGACACCAATTCACCTCTGGAATTGAGCTACTTGTTTATATTTAGATGCAGGTTGTAATGAGTTGGACTTATCCAAGTAAATCTCGGATGAGAATCAGTGACCAGGTTATTGGTGTTGAATTGTCATTTAATAGTATTTTTAATTACAGGGCAGTAATTTTCCATAAGAGATCAAGCCTGACCTAGAGTTAGATATAGCTCGATTTATTCACAAAATGCTGGAGTAACTCAGCAGGTCAGGCAGCATCTCGGGAGAGAAGGAATGGGTGACGTTTCGGGTCGAGACCCTTCTTCAGACTGATATCTCTCTTCGGGCTAACGGAATCAAAGGATATATGGGGAGAAAGCAGAAACGGGGTACTGATTTTGGATGATCAGCCATGATCATAGTGAATGGCGGTGTTGGCTCGAAGGCCGAATGGCCTACTCCTGCACTTAGTTTCTATGTTTCTATATTCCTATTGAGATTGACATTTTTTTTACTAGTACAGGTGTCAACGGTAATGGAGAGAAGGCAGGAGAATAGGGTTGAGAGGGAAAGTTAAATCAACCATGGCAGAGTAGACTTGATGGGCCGAATGGCCAATTCTGCTCCAGTAATTTATTGGCCTGTTTTAAGGGAAGATGCAATTGTCCTACATTATTGGGAGAAATATTGGTTCTGGACATTCCATCTTCAGGATATTGTTTGTATTCAGGGCTACACATTCAGGGAACACAACCATTTCATGTTAACAAGTAGAATTAAATGAATGGTTGAAGACTAACTTCAGAAATCGGTCCTGGGCAGGACGCTGAGAACAATTATCCACTCCACCCTATTGGCTGAAGTTGATTGGGATTTCCTGAAGCTTGACTTCGGCACTCGGTTTGGACTTTGTGAAGCAAAATGATGAAATTCTCTTTCCAGAAGTTACACTTGAGTCTAGTGGTTTGTGTTCAATGTCTCTTTGAATCTGAAGGGTGGCACGATGGCGCAGCGGTAGAGTTGCTGCCTTACAGCGAATGCAGCGCCGGACACTCAGGTTTGATCCTGACTACAGGCGCCGTCCGTATGGAGTTTGTACGTTCTCCCCGTGACCTGTGTGGGTTTTCTCTGAGATCTTCGGTTTCCCCCCACACTCCAAAGACGTACAGGTATGTAGGTTAATTGGCTGGGCAAATGTAAAAATGTTTTTAAAAATTGTCCCTAGTGTGTGTAGGATAGTGTTAATGTGCGGGGATTGTTTTTGTGGGCCGAAGGGCCTGTTTCCGCGCTGTATCTCTAAATCTAAATGTAAATCTGAAACTAGATTGAATAGACTTTGACAGAGTTACATTCCAACAAACACTTTATCTTGTTTTGTAAACCAGCACCTGCAGTTCCATGTATCCTAGTGAGGAATGTGTGTGCTCTGTCCTTGCAGAAGACAAGGTGAACTCACTTGTGGAACTGCTCTAGTGTAATTCTGTCTGCAGGAACATCTCTGATAAACTCGCATCTGCCCTTGATGGCCCTGGCCAACAAGCACTGCAGTAAACCATGTAAATGTGTACAATGAGGAAATGTGTAGCTGTTTTATTGTCATTAGAAAAAAACTTTGACAAATCTATTTTCCCTTCTTTTATGATTTCAATGATTAACGAAGCCCAATGATGGTTTTATTATAATAGGGGTTTTTTTGCGCATCAGCATTCATTGGCATGCTATGACATTTTTGATCTGTGAACCATTTAAATTTGCACACAAACCAGGTGTGTGAACAAAACAAAATGTAACTTGGTTGTCAATCTTTGAAATGGGTTCGCAATTATTAGAAAATTGACTCAAATGAATTCAAAGAGAGCAAATCAATTTGTCAACTTGGACCTTTATATCTGATCTCAAGACGGTTCACACTCTTGTGCACAGACAAGCTCAGAATGTCTGAGTTTACTGTAATTTTATCTGGCCCAACAGAAATCTGCCAGATTATACTGATATGCTGCAAAATGCAAACTTCAATCTTTAGAATGATTTGTGTATCTGTGTGCCACTTAGAAAATCTCATGAAAGCACTTGTGTTCAACATTCATTTGGTAGGGCGTGTGGTGAGGAGGGGTTAAAGTAAAAGGATTGCCAAAGAAAGTCTTCCCCTCGAGAGTATAAAAAGATAAAATAAAATACATTTCCATGCCTGAAGCTGGCACCCTTTCAAATACAAGAAATATATGATCGGAGAAGGTGAAGATAAAAATATCATTTGGGTTTCAGCACCAGTAATATAGTTCAACGATCGTTCATACAGATAAACAAGAATAGATGCATTCATGCCCGGGAAACATTGGCAAAGAGAAGCATTTGTAGGCTTCCACTTTCTATTTCTTGTTGCGGCAATCAAGTATCTTGATTTGGAAACTCGTGAGTTTTAGTTGCAGGAGCCAATGTTTAGAGAGTCCCCTGTTCCAAATCAAGGAAATGCTTGAGGATGGGTTTACTTGACTCAATCTATCTTCAGATGCAGAACTTCCTGAGAAATAGAAAGAGTATGTTATTTGGACGCCTGTGTCTGCTCCGGCATTCAATTTTGCTGCCGTGCGTCTACTTATACTAACCTCTTGGTATTGATGTTTGTCCTGAATGTGTACAGTGACTGAGCTAACACACACTTTTAGCACAATAGAGAATTTAAATTATTTAGGAATCTTTGGGTGAAGAAAGCGTTCTCCATTCCTGCCCTGAATGGTTGACACTGTGAATCCTGTATCTCATGATCAAGCCAGAGGAATCAACCCCCCTTGCACTGACCTTGTGAAGCCCCAGGAAATATATAGAAGTTTCAATAAAATTAATCTATTTATCCTAAAATCTAGATAGGCGTCGGTCAGTCTACTTAATCTCTTCTCTTAAGACAACCACTCCATCACAGGAATCAATCTCATCAATCTGAGTTACATTCCTATCACTAGTGCCTCTTTCAGTAGGGAGACTAGACATGTTTGTAATATTCCAGATGCTGTTTTACAGGACTTAGTATAATTGCAGTAACATACTTTTACCCTGACTCAGTCCTCTTGCATTAAAACCATGATACACCGTTTGCCTTCCGAATTCCTTACTGTATCTGCACATTTACCGTAAGTGATTCATGCACAACGACACCCAATTCCCCCTCGACACCATCACGTTTTAATCTCTCACCACTTCCACTGTATATTCCACCTGCCTTGTTCTTGTCAACCAGAGTCTGTCCACATCCTCCCAAGAGGCTTGGTCTGTATCTTTATTCAAACCAGTTTATTTAGTCATCATCAAACTTGGACATGGTCACCTCATCCAGAGCATTGATAAAGATTGTGAAAACCTGGAGTACCAATACCAATGCCACTGTTCACAGATCCCAAACCCAATACGATTGCTAATGGAATCAAGGGATCTGGGGAGAAAACAGGATTCTGGATGATCAGCTCGAAGGGCCAGATGGCCCACTCCTGCACCTATTTTCTATGTTTCTCTGTTTCTACATCACCATTTCAACTGTCTGCTTGTGTGTAAACCAGTCCCCATCTCTTTCTCCTGTTAAATTCTGTTTAATATCTCCTGTGTGCCACTTAATCAAAGCCATCCGAGAGTCCAAATATGCAGCATATTTCTTATCTGTTCCACTGGTCTAATTGTTCATGAGGCTCTTGTAAACACCTCACGGGCTCTACCGTGCACCTTCAAAAAAAAATTTTCCTGCACACTTCTCCAGTAATTAAACCAGTCAATAACACTGGCTACCAAAATTGGCTGTTTGATCCAGAAAGCTACAGGAAACTGAGCAGACCTAATGGTTCTTCTGTGCAATCACATGAACTGAGGCACAGGAGAATGGATTGAGGACTCCAGGACTGAAAGGCCTTCTCAAAATCAATTGTTTCCTCATTTGCACAATGAATAAACAAATGGGTTCTTTAGCTTCCTCTTTCCGGGAAAATAAATAGGAATTTAACAGTGAGACAGCTTGTAAAGTTCAGCAACTTTGAAAAGCGTAAAAAGGCTACACATGCTGGAAATCTGAAGTAAAATTCTCAACATTTTTGGCAGCATCTGTGGAGATGGAGGTCTCGTGAAACTTTAATTTGTTTTTTATTCTCACAAATACTGCCTGACATGATGTTTCAAGAATTTATTTTATTTTATTTTTATAGACTCCAGGCAAAAGCCCATATGTGTTTCTTTTGCATGATTTTGCTCTCTTGACTTAGTCTGTTAAAATTCTAGCTACTGCAGCATTTATAATATTTGGCTGCAGAAAATAAGCTGTTTGCTTGGGACAATGACACTGAATAGATTTTCATGCAGTTAAAAAAAGATCTAATGTTGGATTTTTCTTTGAATTTGTGGATTTGTAAATGTCCTTGAAGGGGTATAGATGTACATGAATGGAAGGTATCACAAAATGCTGAAGTAACTCAGCGGGTCGGGCAACATCTCAGGAGAGAAGGAATGGGTGACGTTTCGGGTCGAGACCCTTCTTCAGACTGAATGTGTCTCTTGTGCAAGGATGACCTTTCTGTGTAATGTTTCCCAGTGTACTGAGGACTAGTTCAACTTAGTCAATTCAATGTAAATCAGTGTTATCATAGTAGTTTAATTTAGTTGTGTTTAGAGATACAGGGCAGAGACAGACCCTTTGGGACACCAGGTCCATGCCGACCAGCGAATCCCATACACGAGGGGCGATTTACGATCTTTACCAAAGCGAACTAATCTACAAATGTGTACGTCTTTGCAGTGTGGGCAGAAACTGGAGCACCTGGGGAGAACATACAAACTCCGAACAGACAGCACCCGCAGTCAGGATCGAACCCGGGTCTCTGATGCTGTAAGGCAGCAACTCTACAACTGCCCGAGTAATTGCTTGAGAAGATTGCTCCTCTGTCTTCCCCATCCCCACATTCAATCAACGATGCTGAATTTCTCTTTGAACTCCGCCCCAAAATTCCCGAAGATTACCCAACTTTAGTCACCTATCTAAATGTAGACACAAAATGCTGGAGTAACTCAGCGGGTCAGGCAGGAACTCGGGAGAGAAGGAATGGGTGACGTTTTGGGTCGAGACCCTTCTTCAGTCTGAAGAAGGGTCTCGACCCGAAACGTCACCCATTCCCTCTCTCCCGAGATGTTGCCTGACCCGCTGAGCTACTCCAGCATTTTGTGTCTACATTCGATTTAAACCAGCATCCTACACATTTAGTCACCCATCTCCTTTTTCTACTGGTCACGCCCACTTGCAAGTTGGAAAACTAAGCCGGTTTATGGGCAGGTATTACATATAATAAAAAACATCAAGGTTTGCAATGACTTTAAATATTTAGTGAGCCTTGGATACTGGTGATGCCATATTGAGAGTCAAGCAAGCTACCATCTATCCTCAATCATATCCATGCCATAATGTAACAGAAATGCCAAGAATATCATAATCTATACTGACCAAAGAAAAAATATTTTCACTGTTTATGCGAAGAGACAATTAATAATGATATGCCTATGAGCTTAATTGTGTTATTTCCTTCAGTAACCCCATGAGAAATATGTTGCAATCACAATCTTGTTGAGGAAACAAAAATAAATGTCTGCAAATTAATAGATTGGATAATTGCCACATGAATTCAAGCATTACTAAAAGTTGTGATCGTAAGGCTTCATTTGTATATGCAAATAATGTGTTAATTGCACACACAAAATTGTGGTGGACAACATCTTTTCAGTTCTCTTTCAGCGAATGAAGTGCTTCAAGTCAGTGTCCAATAATTCTGAGTAGTGTACCAGTAATTCAAACAATTCCCATAGGGCATTATCTCAGCGGTAGAGTTCCTGCCTTACAGTGCTGACAGCACCAGAGACCCGGGTTCGATCCCGACTACGGGTGCTGTCTGTTTGGAGTTTGTACGTTCTCTCTGTGATCGCATGGGTTTAGATCTGAGATCTTCAGTTTCCTTCCAGACTCCAAAGACGAGTTTGTAGGTTAATTGGCTTGGTATAAATGTAAATTGTTCCTAATGTGTGTAGGATACTGTTAATGCATGGGGATTGCTGCACAGTGTGACCGAATAATTTGTTTTCACGCTGTATCTCTGAAACTCAAACTAAAACCTCCAAATAATCCCATGTATTTTCTTATTGATAGAAATAACTGTTCAGGTCTATCGATAGTGTTATGTCAACCTTTGTAAATTAAGGTTGATTGTGGACAATGCTTAAAATTAATCTAATGCATATTGATTTATATTTTCTGTACAATCCTTGAGGCCAAAGGTGTTTTGATGTCTAATTGAGTTATGCTCATTGAGAACATTTAGTTAGTTATATGTCAAAGGTTATTTTAATTGCTTCATTTATTGATATGGTCAAGTGTTATGTGCTATCATGTGCCGGCCTTTTTCAGAAAGATGCATGAGAAGGTATTCAGAGATGAAACACAGAGACCTCTAAGTTCTAAACTACAGTTCACATCATTGGACTTCTTGACAGAAGTTAAGACCCAGGTTCATGTCTGAAAATGGATAATGGAGATGAAAGAAATTTATTTAATTTTAAACATCATAAATGAAAAAAAAACCAATATTAACAGGTCTCATTTGAGTTGTATTCTCATTTTCTGTGTTTCACCAGGAGTATAGGATATCAGAACCAGGCTCGATTGAGGTACTTTGTTCTTTACAAGAAAGCTGGATATTTATTTGAACTCAGCTTAACACTGCAAACATGAACATTGGAGATGTGTAGGAAAATAACTGCAGATGCTGGTACAAATCGAAGGTATCACAAAATGCTGGAGTAACTCAGTGGGTCAGGCAGCATCTCAGGAGAGAAGGAATGGATGACGTTTCAGGTCGAGACCCTGTCATGTCATTCCATTTTCACAGTCATTCCCTGCACATTTAGGGCAATTTACATAAGCCAATTAATTTACAAGCCCACTCATCTTTGTGATATTGGAGGAGACTGGAGCACGCAGAGGAGATCCACGTGGTCATAGGGAGATTTTGCAAACTCCACTTCGACAGCCCCTGAGCTCAGTATTGAAACTGGGTCTCAGGCAGTGTGAGGCAGTGGCTCTACTCACTGTGCTACTGTGCTGCTGCCATTAAGTACCTCATTTACTTTTCATAGTTCATGCCATCTCCTACACAGCACCGAACTACACCTCTCGGTCCTTCAATCTCACTTCTAATCCCCATCTGAACCATTAACTCCCATGATATCTTCCCAAACACCTCACGGGAGCTCCAATAGCAACCTTCATCCTCAAACACTCGTCTGATTATCACTGTGCCCCAGGTTCCAAATGCTACAGATTATATCTCCACCACAGGAACATCAAACTGACCAATATCTATTTTTCCCCACTCCATCCCAGCCTCTTTCCCATTTGGGCACTAATGATCCTGTCCAATGTGCCTAAAACCCACAGGACTTGAAGACTTCAAATGAAATGCCTCCCTAAAAGATCATTTTTGGGTGAAATAGAATTACTTTAGTTTAGTTTAGAGATACAGCGTGGAAACAGGCCCTTCAGCCCACCGAGTCCCTGCCGACCAGCGATCCCCGCATATTAGCACTATCCTACACACACGAAGGACAATTTTTTACATTTATACCGTCAATTAACATGCAAGCATGTAGGTCATTGGAGTGTGGGAGGAAACCAAAGATCTCAGAGAAAAGCCATGCGGTCACGGGAAGAATGTACAAACTCCGTACAGATAAGCATCCGTAGTCGGGATCGAACCCGGGTCTCTAGTGCTGTAAGCACTGTAAGGCAGTAACTCTACCGCTGTGCCACCGTGCCACTATACTGAGCACAGGTTCCCAAGGTGGTAAGAATTGAACTATAAATGCTTTGTAAATTGATATTCTAAAACGTATTCATCTGAGATCTCTTGGAAACGTAATTAGCAATGAGCCAATCCTGCTGCATGCTTACTGATAGAGAATCATCAGTTGATGCAGTACAGCGGTCAGTTTATTCGTGCCTCACATGTCATAATGAGCTGGCGGATCTGGTTTCTGAACACCATCTTTTAATTACAGAATAAACACTACTCAGTCATAAAGGAACACAAAGTTTCAATGGAATTCACCTGCTGGCTATAATTCTAAAGCCAGTAGCAACTGTTCTGCAGAAATGCAGTTATTCATTACATTGCCAATCACGCACTCTTCAAACCAATCTGTTCAACATTTTCCAAATAGCTGGTATAAAATTAAAGATGGATCAAATGGTTGTAATGGTCCATATTTTGTTCAATCAATTGCTCTTGATTACTTTCAAGGGCTGCCAGTGTAGTTATAAGCTGAAGAGCCAAGATGAACAATGGGTTTGTTTGTGAAAAGCTTTGGAATATTTCAGGCAAGAGCAGACTCTCGGAGTACAATGTTTTGTCAAGCTCACTTACTTGTTTAGTTTAGAGATACTGCGTGGAAACATGCCTTTCAGCCCATCGAGTCCACGCTGACCAGCATTCCCCACATATTATCACTATCCTACACACACTGGGGACAATTTTCACATTTACCAAGCTAATTTCACCTACATACCTGCACGTCTTTGGAGCTTGGGAGGAAACTGAAGATCTCGGAGAAAACCCATGCAGGTCAAGGGGAGAACGTACAAACAGACAGCAACCGTAGTCGGGATCGAACCCGGGTCTCTGGCACGGGTGTAAGGCAGCAACTTTACCGCTGCGCCCCCCCTGCTGCATTGTCTTCCGAACGGCATTGTGGTGGCCTTATTAATTGTTAAAGGTGTCATTCTGGGTCATGCACCATTTTGTATTGAGAGAAGGCAGATTGAACAATTGAGACATCCTTTAAAGCCTGGGCAAGGGGTGAATAGCTCAGATAAAGGATCACATAGACTTTTATTTTCTGATCACAACAGATTCCGAACACAATTTTACTTAGAGCACATCTGGTTGACTGTTATTTCTGGGAAATCATGCCGATTAGAAAATTGGATTGAGCACTTCTGAGCAAATGGACGCTATGGAGTGGCGATGAAGAGGTGGGGTCTCGTGGACAGTGCCTCCTGCGAGTGTGGGGACCCAACACAGACAGTGGAGCACATAGTCACCAGTTGCCCCAAATACCGGCCACCGAATGGTGAACGAGGCCTGATTGTCCTGGACGATAACACGTTGGCCTGGCTCGCCTCAACGGAGCTGCAGGTCTAAAAGACATACGGCAGAAGAAGAAGCAAATAAACAATTTAAACGACTTTACTCTGGCACAAGGAGCTCACTGAATGATGTGAAAATGTGCACAACTCTTGTTCCAACCTGCATTGACGTATATTATAGCTTAAACCTTCGCATAATGACCAGTGTGGGATCGCTCAGTTAAACTGGGAGTACAGTGTGAAACCTCCTTGTTCAACTCAAGATTTAATGGTATATTCTTTATACATTAGGAGACCTGAAATGTCACCTTTGGGACTGATTGAGGACTGCTCAGAACCCTAGTAAAGTACACATTGTATGCTCATTTGGTCAGGTAGGCAGGTAGTCCAAGATTAAAGGGCATAGCTTGACGTTGAACAGAGAGAGCAAAGTGTAAAGGAGATGTGTGAGAAATGATTTTTACACGTGTTGGTGGATGCAAATAGGTTAGTGATGTTCAAGAAGCTTCTAAATTGGCACACAGATCTGTAGGGAATGGTGGGATATGGATTATGTGCAGCCAGATATGATTAGTTTATCTTGGCATCATATTCAGTACATGCATTGTGGTTTGAAGGGCCTGTTCCTGAGCTGTACTTTTCCATATTCTGTGTTCTAATGTGTGAATCATCTCACTCTTCCATGCCATTGAAAACCTCCCACTGATGGTCTTCGTCATAGTGTTCTGCAAGTGCATGGATTCATGTGGTAATTCTGTGCTACAACAAGTACCTACATTTCATAAAGGCACAAAGTACTGCAGTAACTCAGCGGATCAGGCAGCATCTATGGAGAATGTGGACAGGTGACATTTCAGGTTAGGACCCTTATTCAGACCCTTATTTCTGAGTCCGAAGAAGAGTGGTGACCTGAAACATCGCTCGTGCATGTTCTCCAATAATGTTGCTTGACCCACTGAGCTACCCCAGTGCTTTGTTTGGTTCTCTTTTTTTGTAAACCGGCAGCTGCAGTTCCTTGTGTCTACCGAGACCTCATACCAGACTAGAGGCCATTCATGCTTGAAGTCTTTCCTTGGCCTGTCTCATGAGCAATATTACTTACAGACATAGCTTTAAAAGTCGTATAAGAAAATAACTGCAGATGCTGGTACAAATTGATTTATTCACAAAATGCTGGAGTAACTCAGCAGGTCAGGCAGCATCTCGGGAGCGAAGGAATGGGTGACGTTTCGGGTCGAGACCCTTCTTCAGTCTGAAGAAGGGTCTCGACCTGAAACGTCACCCATTCCTTCTCTCCCGAGATGCTGCCTGACCTGCTGAGTTACTCCAGCATTTTGTGAATAAATAGCTTTAAAAGTCATTGTATACCTGTGTGAAATTCAATGACATGGCCTTTTGAGTTTGTCCATGCAACTTCAAGGGATGACATCTTTCTCTGACTGCTGTGTGGGTGAAGCTTTAATGCGCATTTACAATGCAGAGTCCCCCAAACCTGGTGCTAACGTGTTTTGATACATTTTGAGAGAGCAGGTTCTTCACCTGCATTGAACCCAAGTTTTATCGCAACAAAAAGAGATGTAATCCGAACTCTAAACAAATTTATTTATCTAGGACTGTTTCTTTGGAAGCTTGATATCAATTCATGGAGTTTCTACGTTTAACTTGGGATCTGCGCTCGTGAAAAACTTGCTCTCTCAAAATGTGTCCTAATTTCCAGAAAGGCATTAATATCATTCAGTCCGCGGAACAGATTAGATAATTTTCTATAGCTCCGGTACGTTATGTGCAGCGGGCATTCTAAATAATCACTTTGACTGAGAGGAGAGAGTTCTCATTGCATGACCGAGGTAAAATTTCATGGCATATTTATTTTAAAAGTCTGAGCAAAGCTGAGAGTTGTCTGGTTGTACAAACGTTCTGGCTGATCCGTGTTTCACTTTGATGGTGTGCCGTTGACAGGAAAGGTCATTGGTAATTGCAAACAGCTGCAAGACTGCAGCTTCAACTCCTCACGTCAATGAGGGAGAAGGTTTTATTTGGACAGGTGGGTGATGGATGGGCAGGCCAATCACCAGTTAAGCTATGGGGAGGCACTTCAACCTACCAATTGTAAGGTGACGTGTGAGGCTTTGAATGGGGCTGACTGCATCATTGCGGTCAATTGCATGGTCAACCTACCAAATATTCTCTGCGGCCATGGATTCCCCAAGGTTGCGGCTGCAATGTTGATGGAGATGCATCTCCACACCCCTGCAACAGTCTGTTCGAACTCCTTCCATCGGGCAGACGATACAAGGCCTTCTACGCCCGCACCTCCAGACTCAGGAACAGCTTCATCCCCAGGGCCATAGCTGCTATAAACCGGTCCTGCTGAGCCGGATGGCCACAACGCATAGATCAACTTGCACTTTACCCTGTCTAAAAACTGTTACAATTGTTTCGTTTCGTTGGGTTGCTGTTAATTACTTAAATTATTGCATCGTATGGGAGGTGCATTCCCAATCTCGTTGTACCCCTGGGTACAATGACAATAAAGATATATTGTATTGTATTGTATTGTATTGTATTGTATCTGAACTCTAAAAAAAAGTGGATCTCAGGTTATGTCCCAGCTTAACATGTAATGGGAATTCTGGAATTCAAAAGATATTCACCTGAAACCTCCCCCATTTTTCACAATGGAAGTTTTCATTTAATTCTGGAGTGGATGGCAGGGGGAGAGTCCTCACAGTTCTGCGTGGGAGCATTAGGATCCACCATGTACAACATGCAACATGTGATCATCAGGATTAAACCCAGGTGTCTGGCACTGGAAGGAGTTGGAGCAATAACTGGAGGACAGTTTCTCTTCAATGCTCAGTCTATATTTAACCTGTAACCATCAACACTTAATCAATAACTCTTTTGAGGCATGTGGGATCTTGCTGGGTATGAAGTGGCTTTTGCGTTTCCTCCATTACACTTCATGTAATGCGAAATCCATTGGATGCCTTGAGCTCTGGAACCGATTTATTTACCTGCGGATCTGTCTTCCATTCTCAGCAAATAACGGGAAATATTCCAGCATCCGAGGTTTCTTATGTCAGTGGAATATATTAGGTCATTTCAGAGGGAATAACCTAAAGATGCGATGGTGCTGCAGTTCTTCCCACACTGTGTGGGAGTGTTAGAATTCACCAGAACCAGAGTTCCACATATTTAAATGGCATGTTAGTGCTTACACTGTAGTTTTTGTCCTTCAGCACAGCAAGAGGCTGTTGTACTGACATGAGGAGAGCATCAGATAGCCAGTATCAGCTTTCAGCATGCACATTAAACTTGAATAAAGCAGCAACAAGAATTCCCTTGAAGGAGACGATTGAAACGTCTTTGATCTGTTTACATTTTTAATCTAAGACCGAATGCTACCATGGTGCACTTCTCAAAGGAGTGTGCATTGCAGAATAGAATTTCACAATTTCATTTTTAATTTGAAAAGAAAACGGGAAACGATGACTAATAATTTCCTTACTTCATTTTTCAATACAAACATACAATTAAATTGCAGGAGAAGATATATTGAAGTGGGTAAGAAGGAACTGCAGGTGCTGGTTCATGTCGAAGATAAACATAAAATACTGGAGTAACTCACCGGGTCAGGCAGCATCTCTGGAGAAAAGGAATAGGTGGCATTCGAGTTAGAACCCTTCTTCGGACTGGAGAAGGGTTCTGACCTGAAACGTCACCTATTCCTTTTCTCCAGATACAGTATATTGAAGTGGATTGTGTTGATGTTCCCTCTCACAGAAGTGCTGCCTGTGGTCCGAGAAGCTGCATGTATCTGGTCTAGAGAGTGTATCCATGGATGAAGCACAGTTAAGATGAGGCTTTGACCAGCATCGTGGACCGACCTAATGCCGATAGAGGCACAAGGAACTCCACATGCTGGAATCTTGTGTAGAAAGGCCTAGACAGAGGGGATATGGAGAGGATGTTTCCAGGAGTGAGCGAGTCCAGAACCAGAGGACACACCCTCCGAATAAAAGGATGTGCCTTTAAAATGGCAATGAGGAGAAGTTTCTTCAGCCAGAGCGTGGTGAATCTGTGCACTTGTTTTTTAAATACTTGAATTGTAATGATTTTTACATACCAATAAATAGAAGAACATTAAAAGACGTAAAATCTTTGCCACAGGCGGCTGTGGAGGTCAAGTCATTGGGTATTTTTAAATGGAAATTGATGCTTACTTGATTAATGAGGGTGTCAAAGATTACAGGAAGAAGGCAACAGAATAGGGGTTGAGAAGGAAAAATAAATCAGCCATTCCTTTGGATCCTTCCTTTGTCCCGCCCCCCTGACATCAGTCTGAAGAAGGGTCTCGACCCGAAACGTCACCCATTCCTTCTCTCCCGAGATGCTGCCTGACCTGCTGAGTTACTCCAGCATTTTGTGAATAAATCGATTTGTACCAGCATCTGCAGTTATTTTCTTATACTACTTGTCTGTTTACATGTTCTCCCTGCAATTGCCTCAGTTTCTCATGCATCCCAAACACTTGTAGTTCAGTGGGTTATCTGTGACTATAAATTGCTTCGGATGAGTGGTAAAATCAGTGGGAGTTAGTGGACGTGGGGAGAACAAAATGGGACAAGGATTAGTGTTATTGGATGCTTGATGTTGGCCCATACTCCAGGGTCTGCTTCTGAGAACCATGACTCGTTGATTCTATTAAAAAAAAATTGCCTGCCTATATTTTTGCCCTACAATCGCCATTGAAATGATTGGAGTCTTGGTTTCTGCACAGTTTGTTTGGCACCAGGCTTCCCTGGAGTTTTAGACTTTAGAGATATAGCTCGGAAACAGGCCCTTCGGCCCACCAAGTCTGTGCCGACCAGCGATCACCCCAAACACGAACACAATCCTACGCACTAGGGACAATTTACAATTTTACCAAAGCTAATTAAAGTACAAACCTGCACGGCGTTGGAGTGTGGGCGGAATCCGGAGCACCCAGGGAAAACCTACGTGGTCACAGGGAGAACTTACAAACTCCGTACACACAGCACCTGCAGTCAGGATCGAACCAGGGTTTCTGGCGCTGCATGGCAGCAGGTCCACCACCGCTGTGCCAATGTGCTACCCTGGTTCTGTTGTTAGATTTCATGCATCTACTTTGTGAAGTGAGCAAACAGAGCACAGAATGCAAATGGAAGTCCATGAGGTCAATTTGACCATTGAACTCTGGTGGTTCTAATTGGAACTGCTGAGCAGACCTGACATAATTCATCCCATCGCGTCGGCTTCACCCAGTCACCTGATTTATTTGGGCCTGGTGTGTGTGTCCCCCTGCCTATGTAACAATGAGCCGGTAAATGGGTCATTAATTCTCACATTCTCTGCATAAATCCCGTCAAGGAATTTTAAGCGAGTGACTAAAAAAATCCTTATTTTTTGGTCGCTGAGGTTGAGAAATGTCATAACACCTGATAATTCTGTGCTGTACCCTGCGTATGTTCACAGCCATTGTAGGGAGAGTCCATTGATAAAATGAGGCTCAACCTCTCGTGATTGATCAGAGTTTCAGACAAAACTCCACCAGCCATATATTATTATAATTGTAGCTTCGCATTTGATTTAAGACTAAGATTTGCAAAAAAACTCTCTCTCTCATTCACACTCGCTCTCATTTTCATTCCCTTTCTCTCATTTGCTCTCTCTCTCCCTCTCTCCCTCTCTCCCTCTCTCCCTCTCTCCCTCTCTCCCTCTCTCCCTCTCTCCCTATCTCCCTCTCTCCCTCTCTCCCTCTCTCCCTCTCTCCCTCTCTCCCTCTCTCCCTCTCTCCCTCTCTCCATCTCTCCCTCTCTCCCTCTCTCCCTCTCTCCCTCTCTCCCTCTCTCTCTCCCTTTCTCCCTCTCCCTCTCTCCCTCTCCCTCTCCCTCTCCCTCTCCCTCTCCCTCTCCCTCTCCCTCTCCCTCTCCCTCTCCCTCTCCCTCTCCCTCTCCCTCTCCCTCTCCCTCTCCCTCTCCCTCTCCCTCTCCCTCTCCCTCTCCCTCTCCCTCTCCCTCTCCCTCTCCCTCTCCCTCTCCCTCTCCCTCTCCCTCTCCCTCTCCCTCTCCCTCTCCCTCTCCCTCTCCCTCTCCCTCTCTCTCCCTCTCTCTATCTCCCTCTCTCTCCCCCCCTCTCCCCCCCTCTCCCCTCCTCTCTCCCCCTCTCTCCCCCCCTCTCTCCCCCTCCCTCCCCTTCCCTCCCCCTCCCTCCCCCTCCCTCTCTCGCCCTCTCTCCCTCCCTCCCTCTCTCTCTCCCTCTCCCTCTCTCTCTCTCCCTCTCCTTCCATCTTTCTCCCTCTCTCAACCATTCTTGCTCTTTCTCTTTTTATCTTCTGCAGTGCCTCGGCTTCCTTGCACCAAACATTGTGACACATATTATTTCTCGGATGTAGAGGGCAAGTTGACCCTTACTGTGCAGCTGCCCAAACCTTTGAGTGTAGGGCACGCCTGCCTTCTGCAGCATTGCTACACATGCTGTTTATTAATGATTATTAGACTATTAACTTCATCCACATCTACTCAAAGGATAAGCATTTGTTATTTTGCTGTGGTTCATTGGTGTGTAATTATTCCCCATCTGGGAAATCTGAATTTCCACTGATTTCAGTGAAGATTGGCAATGTGTACACCTCTCTCCTGAGCCCATTCTGCGGAGAGATTTGGAGTATTCCCAATTACAACCGAGAACATTTGTTGAGTTTTACTTGGTTGCAGAGTTGATTCTTCAATAATGCACTAAATGCCTATTCATGGAAATTTGATTGAGATCAATTTAATGGTTAGATGACTCCCTCAGTCTTTCAATGCTTGAAATACGCAAATTGTATTTATTATGCAAGTAGACAGAAGGGTAGACTGAAGAAGGGTCTCACCCCGAAACGTCACCCATTGCTTCTCTCCAGAGATGCTGCCTGTCCCGCTGAGTTACTCCAGCATTATGTGTCTATCTACGGTTGAAACCAGCATCTGCAGTTCTTTCCTCCACATTTATTATATGTGTTGAATACGACTAACCATTAATCTTGCCTTGGACCTGTTTATATTCATTGAATTAGCTGTGCTTTGTTGGTAAATGTCCTCCTGTCATTGTTATTGTCATTATGGGAGGCATGAAATGCCACTAATTCCCCTCCCACCCTTGTTTGCTTTGATGCGAAGTGTGAGGTGATGGGAGTTGAGCAAGGTACAGGAGGCTTCACATTCACGTGCAAGTAATCGGTCCCTTCAAGTAATCAAGTAATCGGTACCTTCATCAATTATAACACATACCCAGTGGCCCTCTGCAAGCTCAGTCTGCTTTCATCCCAGTAATCTATATTAATACCCTTTCTCATCTGTTTCAATCGTGCTGTCTGAGTTGCTCATTTCATCTGTGCTGCGATATCACTGACTTGTCTATTTTCTGGCCTGCTATCAGTCTTGGCTTAATTTCAGACTTTGATGGATCTCAAATATTCTGCAGTGGACTGTTATCTGTTGCAGTGACGGTCTGATGTATGTTTTTGAGGTGTGTGACGCTTCGGGGAATAATTTTATTCCTGTTCCATGCAGCATTTGCAGTTTAACATTTGCCAATCTGATTCCCTGTCCAGATTGAGCAACATCACGCTGGAGTCTGGAGGAGACTGAGTAAGAAGCAAGCAACAGCTTAAGTATAATTCAGAGAATGCTGAAAACACTCTACTGCCCAGGAAATATCTGAGGAGAGAGACATGAAGTTACTCTTTTAGAATAAGAAACAAATCAACTGCAGATGCTAGTTTACAAAAAAAGACACAGAGTGCTGGCGTAACTCAGTGGGTCAGGCAGCATCCCTGGAGAACATGGAAAGGTGACATCCATGTCTCTTTCTCTCTCTCTCGCTCACTTTCTCTCCCTCTCTTCCTCTCCCTCTCTTTCTCCCTCTCTCTCACTCATTTTTGCTCTCCCTCCCGCTCACTCATTCTCATTCTCTCTCCTTTTCTCTGACATGAGACGTCACCTATCCATGTCTCCAGAGATGCAGCATGCCCCGTTGAGTTACTGCAGCACTTGGTATCTTTTGCTGTTCAAGATCTTGCTTTGTTGTGCTCTCAATTGCATTTGGGTGCCCTTTGCTGAGGGATATACAGCGTATTCCTGATTCCTGATGGTCATGGACATTGAGCTGAATGGTGCAAGGCTTCAACCTTTGGAGACGCATGTTCACTGATGTTGCAGTCTGCTTTTACAGCCAGTGTGAGCCGTGTGAAACAGAAGCTAACTGGACCCTGAAGAAGCTCCCACTATGTGAGAAAATGTATCGAGTGCTTGTAAATGACCTGGTAGCAGTACTTTATGAAAATTAAAAATGAAGTCATTGCTTCGCAACTGGAAACTTGATATTCAGAAGAGGGTCCTAATTTTTCTCCAGAAAAGATACTTGCTGTTTTACAGAAATGTATTCGAAACATTGATATCCAAGAGCATTCAGTTCCAATTTGTTGTGCAAGTGTTCTTATTAAATAAACTGTTGCAGATTAATAGTGCGGGTTATTATAAATTTGCTTGTAGGAATTTAAAAAAAATACAATGCATAAATACAAAAGGAAGCATCCTTGGTTTGATGCAATGTCAAAAGATTGTAAGTTGTTGGAGTTGTCATCCATTAGCAATCTTGTCCTGTCCTTGTTGCAAACCTTTATATAATGAGCATTCAGTTATCATAGGCATGTTAATGTTGTTTCTGTTTTCATTCCTTATTAATCACTTTGTGGGAGTGCTCACAGCAGCGACTTGCCTCAACATGTAGCTGCCTTCATTATTAATCATTCCTCTTGATTTCTTTCTCATGAGGGTTCCAGCTCCCAATCTGTCCTAATCTGTCATGGCATTGACTTCAATTCCTTCGGGTCTACTTGGCGATAAGCAGGATACATCAAACAATGGTGTATTGCCATTTATCCTAGTTTTTGTTCAGGCAAGCAAGGTTAAAATCACAGCCAAAAGGTGAGAGAATTATGCTTGATTTTTGGTTAAGCATTGATGTTGAATTACATTTGCAGATGGACTACTTAGCACATTTGAATGTTCCTCTTCCCCCCTACCCCTTCCTGCAAAGCTTTTTGAATCATTAAAAATGAATTTCACCCCACTTTGTGCTTGCAAATCTGGAATCAAGTGAAAACGAAGAGTTGATAGTCTTTTCATTTGTTTTTCATGTGGTATGTTAATCAATCGAAAACTCCAATGGCAAAAAAAATGGGATGTTGAATTATATTATGTTGGGACTCACATTTCACGTTGTCCGGAGAGCAGCAGTATTGGCCTTCTCCGTTAGTTCCCCCTCAAGCTTTTGGAAACTTCTGGAGTAAGTACATGCTGGGAAATGCTGAAGTTCTGAAGTTGGTGCCATTGCATTCCCAGTTCCTTCATTCGATGTGCCTGGTTAGACATTCATCTGCATGGTACTTTATCTGTACTTTCTGAAGGTCCATTATTTCTTGCAGAGAATGTGATTGCATTGAAATATAACCTGATGCTTCCAGTCTCAAGTCACATAGTGGTAATGACATCAGCCATGCTTGGGATGATACAATTATGCACACTGTTCCTTTCGAACATTATTCTTAAGTGGCCTTGCCTTGAAGCATTCTCAGAATGACTATGTTTTAACAGCATCATCTCACAGTTTAGGTTCCTTAGTTAATTTGTTGGCTGTGGGGGACTGTGGATGGTTTGACTGCCCCGACCGTGGGAGAACAAGAGGAAGAAGGTTGAACTTTATTGCCTTCCATCACAGTGAGGAATGTGGAATCCACTGTGGCGGATTTTTATGTTGGCTTTTATGTGGTTGTGTGTCTTGTTGCTTTTCACTTAGTATGGTTGTATGGTAATTCAAATCTCACTGTACCTTAACTGGTACATGTGACAATAAACTGACCTTGAAACTCTGAAACCTTGAAACCTTGAATCTTGGTGCATTGAACCTGAATTGACTGCATTGCCTCCAGCTTCCTCTCCTCCCAGCCATCACACCGCACAGGTTGCCTCGGGACTGTTGCCCAGATGCCTGAGCACTGGCTCTTCCAACTCCCACACCAGGTCTCTGCATGGCAGTGGCAGAGGATGCAATGAAAGCACAGAGGGTGAACAGTGGACCCTGGTAGCATGGGTTATAACCAATGCTGAATCAACAGGTCAATGGACAAACTGATCAGGCCACACAGTATATCTGAAACACTGACCACCTCTGGTGCCAAAGCATACCTGGCCGGTGTTCACCAGAATATTATTCATAAACCAATGATCTGATGAGAACAAGCTCATAAAGAGGCAGATATCCAGCCTAGAAACAGGCCCTTCTGCCCACCTAATCTGTGTCAAGCACCAACAACCTGTTTACATTAATCGTGCATTAATTCCTTTTATTCTCTCCACATTCTTATCAATTCCCCATGCCCAAGTCCCAACAGCTTCTCTCAATCAACTTCACATCAGGGAAAATTTGTAGTGGCCAGATAACTTAGCAACCTGCCAGGTTAATTGGCCACTGTAACTTTCTTATCGTGTGTAGTTGGGGTGTGTGAAGTACATGGGGCACCCAAAGGAAACCCAGTCTCCTCTGCTCCAAACAACAAGTCCCAGATGATAGCTCGAGCGAGCTTGTGAACTGCTCTTTGGAAATCATTCAAAGAAAATTGAATATTTTTCAGGGAATACATATTACACTGAAAAAGATGTGGAATTCATGAAACAGTTTAAATATTTTAAAATTTCAGGTTTAACACATGTAGTGATTAGAATTTAAAAAGTCACAAAGTGCTGGGGTAACTCAACGGATCAGGCAGCATCCCTGGGTAATACAGATACGTGATGTTTTATGTCGGGACCCTTCTTCAGCTCAGTCACCGATCCACGGTCTCCAGGGGTGCTGCCTGACCTGCTGAATTGCTCCAACACTTTGTTTCCTTGTTTTTGTAAACAAGCATTTGCAGTTCCTTGTTTTTAATAATTAAAATCTATAACTTATCAGCCCAGCTTGGAAAATCAACTTATCTTAAAAACAAATTCTGGAAATTTCCATAGATGCCTTTGAACTGTCTTGGTAAGGTTCTAACTCTGCCCACGGATGATGTAAATTGCTAAGAAACTTGCTTTTCTTGTGATTGATGTTGTGAATAATTTGGTTATGTTTAGGTTAGAGATACAGCACGGAAACAGGCCCCACAGACCATCAAGTCCGCTCCGACTAACAGTCACCCATACACTAGTTCTATCCTACACACTAGGGACAATTTACAGAGGCCAATTAACCTGCAAATCTGTTCATCTTTGGAATATGGGATGAAACCAGAGCACCCAGAGATAACCCATGTGGTTATAAGGAGAACATACAAACTCCATGCAGATAGCACCTGCAGTCAGGATCAAACCCGAGTCTCTGGTGCTGCTTTAATTGCATTGTTTTAATTGTTGCGGAGGTGGGATTTTACACAAACGTAGAATATAGAAAGCAAAAATAACAATAAGTTTGTCAATGGAACTCCTCAATAGCCAGTTAGTTGAGTTGGCAGTCATCTGGAGAATGCTTGGATGACATTGTCAGTGTAGAGACACACTGCACATTCTGTTGTTGAAGTGTAGTGGGATACGAGTTATTGTTCCTTTAATGGAACATTATCTAACCATGTGCCTTTTTTAACTTTTCTGGAGGCTATTTTGTATTGAGTAGATTTTAAAACTAATTTAAGATTGGAAGAAGCCAGAAGATATTAAAATGTGGCAACTGGAATAATTTAAACTATTTTCTTCCAGTGGAACCTGCTCCCTCGACTGGCAGAAAGTGATATTCTCTCTCCAAATATTGTATAATCTTTCAGATGGATATAATGGTCAGTCAATGTGTAATAGTAACAGTAACAAATCCTTTATTCCCCACACGAGCAAGGAGAGTATTGAACGCCTTTCATAAAGAGATGACCTTAATATGTTGGACTACATTTTGACACATTGGTTGACCTTTCGATCGGATTGAAGGTGGCAACATAAATCTCAGAATAACATTGGTGTTATGTTGTACGTACATGCAATTTGACTCTTGGACATCAAACGTAGATGAGAAATTCAACCAGCTTTATTTCTTTCCAGAGCAGGTGATGGCTTCCGGTAGAGGTTTGCTGGTTTTGCACACTGATACATAGATTAGAGAGAGAGATGCAGCGTGGAAACAGGCCCTTCGGCCCACCGAGTCCGCGCCGCCCAGCGATCCCTGCACATTAACACTATCCTACACACACTAGGGACAATTTTTACATTTACCCAGTCAATTAACCTACATACCTGCACGTCGTTGGAGTGTGGGAGGAAACCGAAGATCTCGGAGAAAACCCACGCAGGTCACGGGGAGAAAGTACAAACTCCGTAGTCAGGATCGAACCTGAGTCTCCGGCGCTGCATTCGCTGTAAGGCAGCAACTCTACCGCTGCGCCACCATAGTTAATGGTGCCACAATCCACATTTTCTACCAATGCAGACAAAATATCTGATTTTACTCAGGTGTGGCTCTGAAGCCATTTATCTCAATTACCTTTTGCTCTTATTCCCATATATATTGCAAACAGTTCATTTAAAGCCACATGAAGCACAGTCTGTGCTGTATATCCGATAGGATTTGATCAAAATGATGGAGAGGCCCGCCCCATATCTATCCTATGTTTGTCCATGATAAGTATGTATTAAAATGCAAAATGGGGAATTATATAAATCGCATACTTAACAGGATTACCGAGGTAAGCTATCAAATAAATAGCTTTTGTAAAGGTTATTGTAACTGGAAGCATTCACAAAGACCACAGTTTGAGGACAGCATGATAACTTCCTCCGAAACAGGTCAGCACCTTTCAGCACTTATTATAGGAGAGCGCATTCACTCAATTTGAAATGTCTCAATTAAAATGAATAATTAACTTCAACAGGACATTTGCAGTGGGATTAACTGTCTCATTCGACAACATTTAAATATAGTTGTTAGCTTGAAATAATTCCATGCGACCAGTAATATATTCTACATCCTCCGCACTTATATTCTCAGTGAATATTTTCTTTCACTTTTCGTTGTAGGGTGAGGAGAAAAGAAAATGATTCATCCAAGATATTCCAGCCTCATGCATTTATTCAGGAATATTCAAGGTTGAAAGTTTCTGTATTTTATCACTAGCTGTATGGGGAGGATCATTGGTCGGTGCGGACTCGAGGGGTGAAGGCTCTGTATCCACGCTGTGTCTCTAAGCTAAACTAAACTCAGCGGGTCAGGCAGCATGTGTAAGAAGGAACTGCTGATGCTGGTTTAAATCGAAGATAGACACAAAATGCTGGAGTAACTCAGCAGTGCAGGCAACATCTCTGGAGAGACATTTCGGGTCGAGACCCTTCTTCAGTCACCCATTCATTCTCTCCAGAGATGCTGCCTGTCCCACTGAGTTACTCCAGCTTTTTGTTTGGCCAGGCAGCATCCGTGGAGGAAATAGACTGTCAACATTTCAGAGTGAGACCTGAAATGAATTGTTATCCACAATATTTTTGACCAATTAAAACTGAATTATTTCTTCAGTTTCCCCTTCAAAGGTAGTAGCTGCAGTATGATTTTTCAGGACAGCGATTTGAATTTTTGATGTCAAACATTAAATATTTTTTCTTGGCTTCTCGACACAGTTTTTTCAATCAAGAGTGTAGAATCAAGAAGTATGCCGACCCAAAATGTGTCACCTATCACGAGATGCTGCCTGACCCACTGTGTTACTCCAGCACTTTGTATCCATTTTTTACATTACGGTAATTGTTAATTTATTTTTAATTATAATATGTTGTGAACTAGGAATAATCAGCCTCAAATGTATACTCTACACTTTCCCAATCTTCCCAGCTTATTGACTTAGAAATGTAAAAAAAAAGAATAAACTGCTTGAAAAAAACAGGGGCAAATAGAACGTGTAGTTTGTCCATTAATAATGAAACATACGATAGTAAAAATGGTATAATCAAGATGTGTAAATTAACCTGGGGTGTGTGTGTCATTTTAACTATACTGCAATAAATTGATGTTTTGAATGCTAATTTTACAATGAAACCCATTTATCATAATTGGTTCTAAGTAATAGCATTTTTGTTGTGTGGGTAATTTACATTGAAAGTGGGAGCTTGAACTCAGAAATTGTCCCTTTAAATTGGAAAATTACAAAGGTATCATCATTACTTCTGAAAGGTGAGTCAAAGAAACCAGGAAATCTTAGACCTGTTGAACTAACATCTGTTATGGGGAAGTAATTGTAATTTATAATGAAACATTGAGTCATTGAACACTTAGAGAAATTGGAACTGTTTCGAGAGGTTGCTATTGAGGGAGTGCAGCGTAGGTTCATGAGGTTAATCCCCGGGATGGTGGGACTGTCATATGTGGAAAGATTGGAAAGACTGGGCTTGTATTCACTGGAATTTAGAAAGATGAGAGGGGATCTTATCGAAACATATAAAATTATAAAAGGACTGGACAAGCTAGATGCAGGATTTTATTTTCCAATTTTGGGGGAGTCCAGAACCAGGGACCACAGAATAAAGGGGAGGCCATTTAAAACTGAGAAGAGAAAAAACTTTTTCACCCAGAGAGTTGTGAATTTGTAGAATTCTCTGCCACAGAAGGCATTGGAGGCCAATTCAATGGATGAATTTAAAAGCGAGTTTGATAAAGCTCTTAGGGCTTGTGGAATCAAGGGGTATGGGGAGAAGGCAGGCACAGGGTACTGATTGTGGATGATCAGCCATGATCACAATGGATGGTTGTGCTGGCTCGAAGTGCCGAATGGCCTCCTCCTGCACCTATTTTCTATGTTTCTATGTTTCTATGAGAGCTAATGTGCATTTGTAATGGGTGGGTCATGCACAATAAATGTGATTGAATTTTGGGGAATTGGAGAATAAAAACTAACAGATAGGAATATAGGACCAGAAGTCCATTTATATTTCATAGATCTAGTATATATGGACTTCCACAAGGCATTCATTAAGGCTGAATAAAATAAATTGTCTGTTTAAAATTAATATTCATGCAATTCTAAGTAGCTCATAGAGTCATTGTCATACAGCAGGAAATTGGCGCCTCGCCCCAACTTGTCCATGCCAACCAAGATGCCCCATTCAACCTAGTCCCATTTGCTTGCATTTGGCCCACTTGCCTCTGCCTTTCTTATCATGTATCTGTCCACGTGCCTCTGAAATGTTATCATTGTACATTATTATCAGCTACCTCCTTGGCAGCTCATTCAATACCTCCACCACCCTCTGAGTGAAAAATTTGCCCCTTAGGTTCTTACTAAATCTCTCCCCTCTCACTTTAACCCTCGGTTCTCAGGCTCTTGATTCCCCAATCCTGGATAAAAGACTGTGCATTTAGGTGCTTGATTATGAAATTGGTTTGGAGAATAGCAGACAAACAAATAGAAAATAATCTTTTATTATCAAAGGTAATAAATGTGTAATGCAGCATTTTCAATTTTACTTCTGAAATTCAGTCCCACTAGCTTCAAGACAATGGGATTTGAGAAGTAGTGTTTAATACAGACACATTATTATCCACCACATTTACCCCATATAAGAGAGAAACATATTTCTATGCTGAGTCAGAAAAATAGGTAAACAGTAGACTAATGGAATGGCTGAAGAAAATATGCTGAAGTATTCATTATTCACAATATTTATTAATGACAAGCAGCTCAATAGAGGAGACGTTGTGCAAATCCACAAGATACACTAAGATTGTGATGTAACAGGTTATATAGATGGAAGAACAAATTCACGGTGAACTCGATTCATTCAACAAATAGCAAAGGCATGGCATTATCTCACAATGAAGCTAAACACAAAATATAGCAGTTTCACAGATGAACAGTTTGTACCATGAACCTAAGGAAACACAATGTCAGTAGTCAGTGTGCAGTCCTGTAAATAAACCTCAAGCTCATTTGAAGATATGTTTGCTTTGTCTTAATGCATTTTGAAGACATTATGGTGCTCTTAATTATCAGGAACAATGTAAACATACACCGATGAGCCAAAACATTATGACCACTGACAGGTGAAGTGAATAACATTGATTATCTTGTTACAAGGGCACCTGTCAAGGGGTGGGATATATTAGTCAGTTCTTGAAGTTGAAGTGTTGGATGCAGGAGAAGTGGGCAGGAGTAAATACCTGAGCGACTTTGACAAAGGCCAAATTGTTATGGCCAGATGTCTGGGTCAGAGCATCTCTGAAACGGCAAGGCTTGTGGAGTGCTCCCAGTCAGCAGTGGTGAGTACCTACCGATAGTGGTCCGAGGAGGGACAAACCACAAACCGGCGACAGGGTGTCGGGCGCCCAAGGCTCATCGATGCGTGAGGGCAACGAAGGCTATCCCGTCTGGTCTAAACCGAGAGAGGGTCTACTGTGGCACAAGTCACACAAAATTTCAATGGTGGTCACAGGAGGAATGTGTCACAATACACAGTGCATCACACCCTGCTGCATATGGGACTGCACATGGGGGACCAACAGCATATTAGTCAGCTGGTCATAATGTTTTGGCTCATCAGGTCATAATGTTTTGGCTCATGCGCTTTGTTAATGTGCAGCACAACTTTGCTCATTCCAATTCGACCAAGTTAAGGTACTATTTCTGTTATAAAACACATTTCTTTACAAGTATTAAAATTTAACTGGCTTAACACAAAAGAATGTGAAAGTACCGCGTGGCTTGGTGCAATTTTGTGCACCTATCAACAGATTTTTGAAAAATATCTAAGGTAGATCTAAGGAAAAAAATATTTAAAAAAATCTAGACACAAAATGCTGGAGTAACTCAACGGGTCAGGCAGCATCTCGGGAAAGAAGGAATGGGTGACGTTTCGGGTTGAGACCCATCTTAAATATCTGATCACTCAACCCATTTGTGAAACGTCTGCATTGGAAATATGTGTGTCTACTTGGTCAGAGCCATCAGGGTCATCAAATACTGCACTTGCCCTGACACTGCGAGCAAAATTGTATTGCAGAGATGAGGTCAGGCAACAGCAGAGGCTTTGCAAACTGAAATAGATTTTAACTGGAGGGTTGAGGACAATTACATGAAAGTGACCGAGTGTTTATAGGTCTACTTGGAGGAATCCAAGGTTTTTCCAGGCAGGTCCTATGTGTTTGGTCGCACCCACTGCCACCCCTCTGCAACCCTTAGGCTGTCCCCACTTTGGCATTAATAGCACCACAGAGTCTTGCAGCAGGGAAACAGGCTCTCAGCCCAACTTGTACATGCCAACCAAGATGCTAGTTCTACCTGCCCACATTTGGCCCATATCCCTCTAAACCTTTCCTGTCCATGTACCTATCCAAATGCCTTTTAAATGTTGTTTTAGTACCTGCTTCAACTACCTCATCTGGCAGCATGTTCCCTATACCCACCACCTTCTGAATGGAAAATGTTCGTATTAAATCATTCCCTTCTCACTTAAACTTATGTCTTCTGGTTCTTGATGCCCCTATTCTGGATGAAAGACCGTACCATCACTGTACAGTCACCCTGTCTATTCCACTCATTGCATTCTTAATACCACGACCACATGCCCCCACACACATATAACCTCATGCCCCAAATGCTTCTTCCTTCCTATCATTTCCCTAAACCTTTCTGATAGTCAGGCTAATGCTCTCCACAGTGGAGCACCTGCAAAATGATGGCCTGGTGGTCATGGTCCAGGGGTAAGTAGGAGGAGGTGTCTGAGACCTGGTGCCTGGCCTCAGCGCGGTAGAGGTCAGCTCACCAGACCATCACTGTCTCCATCTGTATCCTTTCTTTGTCCTGCCCCCCTGAAAAGTCACCCATTCCCTCTCTCCTAGATGCTGCCTGACCTGCTGAGTTACTCCAGCATTTTGTGTTCCCATCGAAGCCTACCACGGCAACTCCCTTGTCGGTGGGTTTGATGATAATGTCCGGGTTGATGCAGATTATCTATCTTCTAATGCTCTCCTCATCGGCTCTCCCACAGCAACCAACAGGTTACCTTTCCTACCAAATTACCTCGTATTCCCTTTCGAAATCTTAATGTATCGCATCTGCTGATTTCCCCTTTATCTACACTATTGGCTTTCAGACAAGTTTTTTTTTCTCTTTCACGAAATCATTTTAAATCTGCCGAATAAAATCATAATTTTCAAAGTGCCCGACAACTTTCTTGAGCATGAATTCCAACATTCCAACATCTAGTTCCTGTGCAGAACGAGGCAATATGTTCTTGCCACCTTTCGAGTTGGTGGGCTTGTTCCCGAATGAAGTCATCATGATACATCCACCCTTTCTGCTGCTGCCCACTTTAGATCCCTGGTCTAGGAGATTTTTTGTTTAGTTTACTTTGGAGATACTGCATGGAAACAGGCCCTTCGGCCCATCGAATCCGCTCCAACCAGCGATCACTGCACACTAACACTATCCTACACACTAGGGACAATTTACATTTGCACCAAACCAATTAACCTACATACATGGACGTCTTTGGGATGTGAGAGGAAACCGAAGATCTCGGAGAAAACCCATGCAGTCACGGGGAGAATGTACATACTTCATACAGTCAGCACCCGTAGTCAGGATTGAACCCGGGTCTGTGGCGCTGTAAGGCAGCTCCTCTACTGCTGCACCAACTTTATTTGGCAGCTTTTGATCTTCTTAATTTCTCCAGTTCTTTTTACTCTTCGTGGCAATATTATAAATCTCTTCTTTCTGCTCGATGCCCTTTTAATCTCTTCAGCCAACCACAGATGGATGATGTTTGTCATGGAGAATTCATCTTTCATTGATAATCACAAAATATTGATTTAAGTGATAAGATTAATTTGCCAGTAAGTCAATTTTTCAATCTAGTTCAGCCAACTTCCTGAAAGTATATACTTAACTTCCCCTTTTCAAGTCCATGATTTGAGTTTCCAACATTAATTCCTCACTCTAAAACCTAATATAACATTTTTATCATATCATAATCATTTCTCCTTGGGTAATTCTTTACTGGATGATTATAAACTAACTTGGTCTCATTAGATGTCATGATTCAAAATCATGCAATTACTTTATGGTTTTTGACATATTGAATCAGATGCTTTTCCGTGAAGCAAAAACACCAACTGAGTGAAATCCTTAAAAGATAATTTGGAAGATACATGGATAGGAAATGTTGTGAGGGGCATGGGCCAAACACTGGCAAATGGAATGAGCTTAGTTGTGTAATATTGGTCAGCATTGACAAGATGGACCGAAGGGCCTGTTTCTGTGCTGTATGACTATTACTCGATGACCTACATAGAATTGCATGAATGTTTTTTTTAAACTAAAGATTCGTTTTATTAAATCTTAATTATTGCCTTCTGGAAATCCATATACACGACATCTATGTAAGCTATATGGACTTCCAGTCCTATATTCCTGTCTATTAGTTTTTATTCTTCGTTCCTCAAAAATATAATTACATTTATTGTGCATGACCCGCCGATTACAAATGCACATTAGCTCTCTAATCAGTTCCAATTCCTACAAACAATGTTTGGGAATAGTCGGTATGGCAGTCGCTGCAGTAGGGCTACTTTTTACAGCTTGATGCATTCCACAAATCTTGGTGAGGAGCTGTTGGTATTGTACTAAGTCGAGTACTGTTGTAAGGCCTTCTTCCACTTTGGGCCCATCTAACATGCATGTTATCTGATCAGTCGTCTCTCGCATCTCTCGTCACAGGGCCCGCTTGAAAAGAGGTTTTCCCAATACTTTGGATATGTATTTTTGAAACCCTCAAGTGGGATTCTAATACCTGGTTAATGTGCACAGCAGTCCAAAGCTGATGGTTTGCCACCTGTGTGCATTAAATCTACCTGCACAGAACTCATAATAGGCAAGCCACTGTGTAGTAAATTGTTTTTTCTGCTTCCTGGTTTTGAGGAAATGTTTTCCTCAAGTGTCAAGCTGTCAGCTTTCAGCCAGTGTTGTCAGGCCCAGCACCAAGTCATTCTAAGACACAGGATTAATAACTGGAATGGAAATAAGTTGAAAATCTCACCTTGGTTCATTGTTCACATCAATAACTATTTGAAAATTGAAAAACAGGAATACTGCAATATGCACAGACATCCTCTCAGTTTCTGATGTGTGAATATGAATAGGCAAATGTCCTGTGTTGCAACTTTAATACTAAAGTAGATTATTTATTAGAATAGGAAGAAAGAATTTAACTGGCAGCTCTGATTCACACTCAAGTGTTATGGGAACAGGTTAGGGAAAGATTGAACTATAATCTAAATTACATGGTTGTATTCAACATGTTTTTCCATGACTGCAATCATGTTAAACTTTCCCAAGGTATAATTGTGTTTGGTATTGTTTCTTGGCTTCAGTTATTCCAATACCAATGGCACCCCAGAAGTTGTAGTCATAAAAACATACCCTTTAGTCCACTAAGTTCATACTGAACTTCGAGCACTCCATTGCACAAATCATATTCAAATTCTACTTAATCTCCTCATATTCTCATCAATTCACCCCAGATCCCACCACTAAATACTTTCTGGGAGCCCACCTTTGGAATATAGGAGAAAAGTGGTGCGTCCAGAGGAGACCCACACAATCATAGGGAGAATGTACAAACTCCATGTAAACAGCACTGGAAACCAGAGATGTGGGAATTGTGAGGCAGCAGCCCTACTTGCTGAATCACAGTGCCACCACTACATCATTGTTCTCTGAACCGAAATCCATGTCTAACAGAAGAACCTTGAACTCCAGTAGATCAGCCACGTATTTGTTTTGCCAAGTTTTGTCCTGCCTTCACCTCTCTTTCCGCTTTCTCCCCCTCCTCCCTTCCCCATCTTAATCAATCTGAGGAATGGTCCCAACCTGAAACGTGACCCATCTATCATCTATAGAGATGATGCCTGACCACTGAGTTACTCCAGCACTTTGATTCTTTGCTTGTCAAGCAGCATTTGCAGTTCCCTGTGTTTGCTTTGTTTTGTTTTGATGGACAATAACCTTCATAATTTAGATTATTATCTGACAAAATCTCTGTAGAATGAAATGTTCATGGTGTTTGGCCGTCAACAGTTTGGCAGCATTTCTTGCACAAGTAAGAATTTCATTGTGGTGTCTGGGACATGGAAACACTCTCAATCCCCCTGATTCTTGAATTGTTCCTGAACTGAGTAACTTGCTCAGCCATTCCAAACTCTAGCTGAGGCAATTACATAATGGTAGACTGAGGACACATGCTGATCAGTCTGGGGTAAGGCAATTCATAGTAAACAATGAACCAAGGTAAGATGTTTAACTTTTGTAGGAAGGAACTGCAGATGCTGGTATAAACCAAAGATAGACAATAAATGCTGGAGGAACTCAGCGGGACAGGCAGCATCTCCGGAGAGAAGGAATGGGTGACATTTCAGGTCTGAAGAAGAGTCTCGACCCGAAACATCACCCATTCCTTCACTCCAGAGAGGCTGCCTGTCCCGCTGAGTTACTCCAGCATTTTGAGATGTTTAATTTATTTGCTTGCCTTGAAGCACGTTTTTGAACCAGATTGGATTTTAACAGCAGTCCAGTAGTTTCATGATGCCCATTACTGATGCTAGATTTGAAATTGCAGATTAAATTTATTAATTAAATCAACTTGCAATTGCCATGGTGGTGTTTGAACTCATGATCTGGATCATTAGTTCAGGAATTTAGACACTTGTGTCGCTACTTAAACACTGTGGTGCTGTAACAATTCTCCTTCTTGCATAAACATGATCACAGAAGCCAGAGGTAGACTACCAGGTGAGAGGGTAACTTGGTTTGATCTCGTTCTTTGCGATCCCTGGCAAATGTCAGGTTTTAATCATATCTTAAATCTTGACAAAGAGCATATCATTTAGCAGGCACAGTTCCACTAATACCTCTGACATTTAATTAGAAGATTTAGGCCCATTGTTTTTAATGCTGAATTTGGTTGGCTTTTAATTAGCTCTAAAATATTGGAAAAAAAGGAGAGTTATCTGGATATTGCATGAGATATTTAATATGTAAACCAAACAAAGTAATGCATTAAAGATGACCTCTTCACAGTGCAGTACATCTCTCGATTTTCATCTCATTATTTTGGCTGTCAATAGTTGTAACTCCATCTCTGTCGTAAAAAAGTACAGGTCTACCCATCGATTTTCCAGCAACTTCTGGCACCTTCTTTAATCCGGACACAATTACGAGAGTGCGCTTCAAGTCTCCCTGAAAATCTGGTGCCTCGTCATGTTAAGGTGGCTGATCCCCACCCCATCGGAACCTCTGCGGACAGATTTTGATGGGTCGAATTTTCCCCCTGCGGCCGGGGTCCTGGAACTCCGACCCGGACGGAACCAGCAGATCCGGACCTATAGCCGGTCCTCCGAGGTTGACCGAGGTATCTCGGCCCCTCGATGGCCCAGGCGGACTGTTCCGGTGCCGTTCAACTCCTCTCGAAGGTCGTGACCTCTGTTGATCTGGCAAAATGGATGAACCAGAAAGGTTATGGAAGCAAGGGTGCCGGAAAATTGGTAGTGGGCCTGTGTGGGAATATAAGAAATAATATCTGAGGAAAATAATTGTTGAATAAGAAATTCACCATGAAGAAGTCTTATGTCAACTGCCTCTTATTGAAATTGTTAATCTCAGAATATTTTACCAGAGATGTCTTATCGCATACGAAGCTGAAACATAAAGAAATAAACAGGAAGAATTTTCTTATCAATGTTTGTTGTGTTAGTTTTCTGCAGTACAACATATTGTAGAAATAAACTGGGAAACATTTCATTTTTTTTAATCCATGTGTGATTTAGTCAAGAATGAAGTGTTAGCCATCTCCCTTTGAACAGATTGTGTGGCAGCTTAAATAAGGTTGCAGCAAGAACGTAAATAGTTTGGCTACATGGAAATAAAAGTGCAAAATCATGAATTAAATATGAATTAAAAAACATAAGCTGTTTTAAAAATAGTTTTTCAGGTTGTCATTTTGATTTAAACTGTAATTTTTATTTGAATTTTGCAATTCCACTGTTGAATGTGTCTTGTGAGCCTGCTGATGTTGGTGTTAAGAAGTAACTGATGTTCCTTCACCTTTGAGAGCAGCAGTCTAAGGGCTGATGGTTATATCGAAACATACTACTACTGACAATGGCAAAAATTAGATCTAATCACAGAGCCATATCTGTGAGTAAGGGGCTTAATGGCATTATAAAGAGAGAGGGGGGGAGCAAAGTTTATCGATGATTCGGTAATTTGTTTGTGTTAGACGCAGATATAATGCATCTGATTGTACTTGGATCGGCTCAAGTACTTGTGGTCACCACTGTGCTTGCTCTGTAGCCATTGTAACCTTTTACGGCCGTATAACATTCTAGCCTTAGAGGGGGTACAGAGAAGGTTCACCAGAATGATCCCTGGGATGGCAGGACTTTCATATGAAGAAAGACTGGATAGACTAGGCTTATACTCGCTGGAATTTAGAAGACTGAGGGGGGATCTTATTGAAACATATAAAATTCTTAAGGGGTTGGAGAGGCTAGATGCGGAAAGATTGTTCCCGATGTTGGGGAAGTCCAGAACCAGGGGTCACAGCTTAAGGATAAGGGGGAAGTCTTTTAGGACCGAGATGAGAAAACATTTCTTCACACAGAGAGTGGTGAGTCTGTGGAATTCTCTGCCACAGAAGGTAGTTGAGGCCAGTTCATTGGCTATATTTAAGAGGGAGTTAGATGTGGCCCTTGTGGCTAAAGGGATCAGGGGGTATGGAGAGAAGGCAGGTACAGGTTACTGAGCTGGATGATCAGCCATGATCATATTGAATGGCGGAGCAGGCTCGAAGGGCCGAATGGCCTACTCCTGCACCTATTTTCTATGTTTCTATGTTTCTATGTATGGTTCCACAGGCCTTGCAGGTATTGCTCTAATGTTTTGGCATGGCAGAATGTTCTGCAACCAGTTACTGGTCCACAGGGTGTAGATAGAAATCAGGAACATTAAAACAATACCTGAAATTGATTTAGTGTAAGAAAATAACTGCAGATGCCAGTACAAATCGAAGGTATTTATTCACAAAATGCTGGAGTAACTCAGCAGGTCAGGCAGCATCTCAGGAGAGAAGGAATGGATGACGTTTCGGGTCGAGACTCTTCTTCAGTCTGAAGAAGGGTCTCGACCCGAAACATCATCCATTCCTTCTCTCCTGAGATGCTGCCTGACCTCCTGTTACTCCAGCATTTTGTGAATAAATACCTGAAATTGATTTAATTATTTATATAAAATTACCCCGAAAAAACAAATTCTTTCAACATACATTGCCTGACACAACTGAATTAAAAAGATAAATACTCAGTTGAGATAAAGTTTCAAAGAAAAATATAATTTATTCAGTCAGCATCCTGTATCAATGAACAGGGCCACATGAGATGAATTTGCCACGACTGGTGAAATGATGAAGGCCCAGATACAATATGTTTCCAGTCCTCAGAAGAATGCTGAGTCAAGGGGGGGAGGGAAGGAGAAGGACATCAGATGCTCCCACATTTAACCCATTGCACTCCATGCTGCGGCACGCTAATGGAACTGCAGAATTTCAGAGTGAGCTGTGGACCGTTCACTGGCTCTTGGCACGATTCAACCCAATAAGTTGAAGCAGCAATAAGTCGAAGCAGATGTTTTGAAATTCCATAATTTCCCAGTGTAGTTTAGTTTAGTTTAGAGATACATACAGCGTGGAAACAGGCCCTTTGGCCCATCGAGTCTGCACTGACCAGCGATCACCCGTACACTAACGCTATCCTACACACAAGGGACAATTTTCATTTTTCACCAAAGACAAATTAACCTACAAGCCTGTACGTCTTTGGAATGTGGGAGGAAACCGGAGCACCCAGGGAAAACCCACGCAGTCACGGGAAGAACGTACAAATTCCATACAGACAGCATCCCACAGTCGGGATCAAACTCGGGTCTCTGGCGCTGTGAGGCAGCAACTCTACCGCTGCCCAAACGTGCCACCTGTTGTGATATTGCTGGGACTACTTTGTGTATCCAAGGATTACTTTGTATGCCTGTGTATATAAGTGATTGGTGTGATTAGGCGGTCACTCTGGATCCAGGGGGCCTTGTAATAAACAGCCTGGAGTACAAGCTGCACCATGATAACATCTTAAACATGTGCACTCGTGGTCCGTCCAGAGTCACAACAAAGGTACAACAGCTACCGGACCACGAAGAACAACATTGTGGCAACGGTTTGGGTGTTTAGCCTAGAAAAGGAAAACAACAAAAACCCCAAGAAAAAAAGTTAACAAGTGCGTAAGAAGGAAAAAAAAAAGAAGGTTAACAAAAAGGAACCCAGCAAAAAGGTTAACAGGAAGATAAGATAGAGCCCTGAAGAACGAAAAAAGTTTCCCGCTCGGTAAGGGGCCAATATATGTAGGTATACTTACCTGCTCAGTAGTCAGCGGCGAGCTGCCCAGCACCTGTGCAGGCCCGAGATTGGGAGTCTGCGACTGCTTCGCGGGGGAGAGACCGAAGGCGACCGGGAGACCCGACACCCACGGAGGTGTGCGGTGACCGGGGAAGACCGGCACCCACGGAGGTGTGCGGCGACCGGTGGAGACCGACACCCACGGAGGTGTGCGGTGACCGGAGGCGACCGGGTGACCCGACACCCACGGAGGTGTGCGGCGACCGGGGAAGACCGACACCCACGGAGGTGTGCGGTGACCGGGGAAGACCGACACCCACGGAGGTGTGCGGCGACCGGGAGAGCCCTGGAGGACACCGACACCCACGGAGGTGTGCGGCGACCGGGAGAGCCCCGGGGGAGGCTGACACCCACGGAGGTGTGCAGCGACCGGGAGAGCCCTGGAGGAGACCGACACCCACGGAGGTGTGCGGCGACCGGAGGGGGTAGGCGACCGGAGGGACCGACCACCCGCGGAGGTGCGGCGGCCGGTAAGGCCGAGGCACTACATACTTACCCAGGCGCGTTGACGGTAGAGTCGGGACGGCCCTGGGCCCGAGGCAGCGGCAGCGCGTTCGAATTGCGCGGCAGCTGCCGGGAGCACCTGTGGGCGGGGCCGGGAGCACCTGTGGGTGGGGCCAACGCGCAGCGGCAGCGCGTTCGAAAAGTTGAGCGACAGCTGCCGGGGAGCACCTGTGGGCGGGGCCAGAGCGCACTGCAGCGGAGGCGCGATCGCACCGCGATTACAGCATTGTCAGCCCAGCAGTGGGAGCTCAGCAGTGCCAGCCCAACAGTGGGAAAACCAGCAGTGGGGCCCAGCAGTGCCAGCCCAGCAGTGGGAGCCCAGCAGTGGGAGCCCAGCAGTGCCAGCCCAGCAGTGCCGGCCCAGCAGTGGGAGCCCAGCAATGCCAGCCCAACAGTGGGAGCCCAGCAGTGCCAGCCCAGCAGTGGGAGGCCAGCAGTGGCAGGCAAATCATGGTGGTGGAGCATCTAGAGCCTACACTACGTTTGATCTACACAGCACGTCTTCTTGAGGGGAAGATATGGAACAAAATGAATATTTTGTGTTTAATGACCTGTGTAGTGATCTGTGTACTGAAAGGTTAATGTATTATATTTGATGCTTTTGTATATATGTATATATCTGTGGAGTGACCACCCGGAGATGAGTGACCACCATAATGGCGAAAAAAGCAATTGTGTTTAATTGTGTTTAGTTGTGTTATTGGTTTTGTTTGCAAAAAGCAATGGTGTTTTGGTTTTCTTTGTTAAATATATTTTAGCCCACGAATGGTAAAGAAAACAATTTTATATAAGACAAGGGGGATGTTGTAATATATAAGACAAGGGGGATGTTGTGATATTGCTGGGACTACTTTGTGTATCCAAGGACTACTTTGTATGCCTGTGTATATAAGTGATCGGTGTGATTAGGCGGTCACTCTGGATCCAGGCGGCCTTGGAATAAACAGCCTGGAGTTAAGCTCCACCATGATAACATCTTAAACATGTGTACTCGTGGTCCTTCCAGAGTCACAACAAAGGTACAACAAGTACCGGACCACAAAGTACAACACCACCCTGGTTAGTTGTGGCAGAGTTTTTGTTGGGGACAATCTTAACCAATTTTCACTCATAGTTGCAACAGTTCAAGATTAGATCAAAGCATTAAAATTCTGAGTGGCCTTTCAGCTGCACCTCACAAAGTTGCGATCTTAATCACACAAAAGGACATGCACTCACGGGTACACCGCCACCTGCAGGTTGTCCTCCACATCACACTGAACTGGACTTGGAAGTGCATTGCTGTGCCTTCATTGCCACTGATGCTAAATCCTGGAAATCCCCACCAAACCAGTATATTGGGGTGGGAGCACCTTCACCAGAAAGGCAGCAGTGGTACAAGAGGCAACTCACAAACGCCTTCTCAAAGCTAACTGGAAATAGAGCATAATTACAGCCATGCTTGCAATGTCGACATTAAGTACAAGAAGAGAGAAATCATGAATCCATATTGATATGAAAATAGATGCACTTCCTTCCAAAAATCGAGCCTGTTTCTGTCTGTGTGGATTTTTCACATTCTCCAAGTAACCAATTGGATTTCCCTTCGATTATCCAATTTCTTCCCAAATCCCAAGATATGTCTGTCGGTTGGTAAATTAACTCTAAATGGGTGTTGGGAAAATTAAGGGGAAGTTAGCTGGCATGTGAGAGATCAGAGTTACAAGGAAATAACAAAGGAAATCCATTGCCTTGAGATCAGGTTCGATAGGCCAAATAGACATCTTTATCAGGAAATATGACAGTAATATGAACCAAAATTAGAGGTGCTGAAACTGGATTAAAAAAATTATGTCTCACTGTTGCATTTACTCCTCAGATTTTTTGCTTTAAAAATAGGATATAAAATTATATATCAGCTGGAAAATATGCACTATATTTAAACAGTGCACGGTAGCGCAGCGGTAGAGTTGCTGCTTTACAGCGAAAGCAGCGCCGGAGACTCAGGTTCGATCCTGACTACGGGTGTTGCACTGTAAGGAGTTTGTACATTCTCCCCGTGACCTGCGTGGGTTTTCTCCGAGATCTTCGGTTTCCTCCCACACTCCAAAGACGTACAGGTATGTAGGTTAATTGGCTGGGTAATGTAAAAATTGTCCCTAGTGGGTGTAGGATAGTGTTAATGTACGGAGATCGCTGGGCGGCACGGACTTGGAGGGCCGAAAAGGCCTGTTTCCGGCTGTATATATATGATATGATATGATATGATAGTGCCCTGTTGAACACTATATTTTGATCATCTGAGACAATTATTGATTCTATTAATTCTCCAAGGCCATAGTCATTCATGCCTCAGAGGAGACAGTAACAGGTTTGGGAGAGAATGGTAGCTTCTGATTTGTTTCCAAGAAATGCGAATTCAGAAGAAAAACTGAAGGGAATTTCCTTTGCTGTGAATACCTGTAAATTGTGATTAGTGATTCACATCCTGTGGATTTGCTCAAACCAATTTAGATAACTCAGGATAGGAACATCAAACCTGCCATGAACAATTTAGAGACAGGAAGAGTCCTTTCTTTTGAAAACACAATATGTCGGTCAAATTGTGAAATAAACGGCACAGTTACTCAGTTCCACTCGTGGATAAATTAATCTGAATTGTCAGACTTACTGAAGAAAAGAGGGAGAAAGACAGCAGGGAGCAGTCGATCAGTTGCCTTAAAATCAGTAGGAGGGAAATGTTTCAATGTACTATAAAAGCAGTTGTAACAGGGCACTTAGAAAACAATAGTAGGAGCCAACATGAATTTATGAAAATAAGTTTGTGTTTGACAAATCTGTTAGGTTACAAAATAGATAAGGGTAAACCAGGTTATGATGCCACACAAGACATTATTAAACCAAATTAGAGCCAACAATATTGGGGATAATTTAACAGTGTGGATTGAGGATTCGTTTGTGACACTAAAGAGAGAATAAATGGATCAATTTTGGGCTGAGAGGCTGTGACTCGTACAGGGATGCTGTGAATAGCAAATTGTTCACAATCTAAATAAATCATTTGGATTCAAGTACAAATTGCAGTGATTTATTTTAATTGATTTTTTTTGTTGTTGATTTTGCTTCTGTTTACTGGGCCTTGCAATAACGCTTGACCTGTTAATTGCTTGACTGAGGTTTAGTATCTAAGTGCTGGTCTGTTGAAGTGGAATTGGAGTGCAGAAGCGCTTTGTTTCCCTCCATGCATCATTCATGGAGCCATGGAGTTAATCTGCACAGAAACAAGACTTTCAATCCTTAAGTCGCATGACATCGTAGGCTGAGCCATGCATCTTTCATTCCACTGTGGCAGAAATCCTTGCTGGAAGAACTACAAACTCCATGGTTCATAAGGTCAAAAGGAACAGGAGTAGAATTAGGACTTTCAGCCCATCAAGTCTACTCTGCAATTCAATCATGGCTGATCTATCTCTCCCTCCTAACCCCATTCTCCTGCCTTCTCTCCATAACCTCTGCAATCTGTACTAATCAAGAATCGATCTATCTCTGGCTTAAAAATATCTACTGACTTGGCCTCTACAGCCTTTTGTGGCAAATAATTCCACAGACTCACTACCCTCTGACTAAAGACATTTCTCCTCATCTCCTTCCTAAAAAAAAGTCCTTTAATTCTGAGACTGTGACCTCTAGTTATAGACTCTCCCACTAATGGAAACATCCTTTCCACATCCACTCTATCCAATTGTTAACTTACAAATAAATGAAGAACACTTCTTACAATGTTTTGAAAAGGGTATTTAATTTAAGGTTTGCCGTGTTATATTGATGTCCTGCACACAGCATCGGCTAGTTTCACTTTTCAACGTGAAATTAGTCACTGACATTTCCTTTCATTGATCACAGTCTTTTATTGTTAGCAGATGCTGCATTTGGCACGAGCTAGTCCATCGAGTAACCCATACTGGACAGGAGCATTCATGGGGCAGGAGCTAGATCATCGCGGGAGGGGGGTAGCTTCAATGCAATAAGCCTCCCTCCACCATCCTTTCCAAGGGACCTTTTGCTGAAGACTTTGTGGGCTGAAGAGCCTGTTTCCACACTGTATCTCTACAGTAAACTATTGTGGTTGCCATGGAAAGAGGTTAGAGAAATCTACAGCAAGGAAACAGCCATTTGGCTCAACTCACTCATGTCAACTCAGTGGGCACCCTTCTGTATTAATTCCTCCATCCAGGACTTGGTCCTTTTTTCCTGGCCAATTCAAGTTCTCATCTAGACAATGCTGTCAGTGACCCAGCTTCAACCATTCTCTCCATCAATGCACTATGGTGCTTCTGTGAAGAAAGGGCCTTTTCATATCTACATACAAAAACCCTCGTTTGTTATCTTGTTTATGACTGAACTTCAGCCAAAACGGTACACGATAGTGCGACAACTTTAGGCCCACCTTACTCACCATTGACACTTTAGTGATAATGCAAGTAGTTTTATTGAAATTAGTGTGATATTTTTTAAGCTATTCACATTTTAAAGTTTAAAAGGAGGGGAGGGGGAGGGGAGGAGGGAGGGGGGAGTGGGGGAGAAGGGAGGGGGGAGGGGAGGTTGAGGAGAGAGGGGAGGGGGGGGGAGGACAGGGTGCTGCACCAATGCAGGAGAGGTTTGGGCCCAACGGGTCCACTTTGTCTAGTCCCCAATAAATCTCTTCACCCTTACCCCAAATCTATCTTGGACAGCATAGATGAGTTGGGCTGAATGACTCTGTTACCTCTAATGTTTCGATGTCTCATGTAGGGAAACATTTCCTGCAGTCTACCGTAACTATACCCAATGGTAGAGTTGCTCCCTTGCAGCGCCAGAGACCCGGGTTTGATCCTGACGACAGGTGCTGTCTGGACAGAGTTTGTACTTCCTCCCCGTGACCGCACGGGTTTTTTCCAGGTGCTCTGGTTTCCCCCCACACTCCGAAGACGTACAAGTCCGTAGGTTAATTGGCCTCTGTACATTGTAAATAGTCCCTAGTGTGTCAGATAGTGTTAGTGTTAGTGTACAGGAATTGTTGGTCTGTGCAGAATCAGTTGGATGAAGGGCCTGTTTCCACGTTGTATCTCTAAACTAAACTAAAGACTGTACACACCTCTTTAAGTCTTATGGTTCTATCGATGTTGCAAAAACATTGAAGTGGCAAATTGAACTTTCAAGAAGCCAATAGGAATATGGATATTAATTTTTATTTATTCATTCTTCTGAATAGTATTGACTATATTTTTAACTTCAGAAATTTCCAAAACGAGCACCAAAGCTATTGAATGTTAAATCTATGTTGTGGAGAATTACACATCCATCCATCTATCCCATATTTGCATAAATTAAACACATCACATACTTAATTTAAGGAGGCAAGTTCTTTGCCTGTCTGTAATGGTTCCTACTCTGAGCTGTGTTCACCACTTAAATGTACAAGTAGGTGGGACAGCAATATATTTATTACGCTTGGTTTGAAAGCTTTTCAGAAGGCGACAAAATGAAAAGTGTCGTACCTCTTAATTTTGAGGCCTTTGTGACAACTAAAGATGAATTATCGAACATCTTCCATGCACTCAGTTGTAATTCTCTGCCTCAGCTGTCAATCAGTGACGCTTGTAAACATAATTCCTTTTCCATTAATTTCCTCCACATTTTCTGTGCGAGTTAATTAAAGGGAAAATAGCTGAAGATCCATTATATTTGGAAATGTGTCCAGAATCAAAACTGCCGGTTCCCTCATCGGTTTCAATTTTAGCAACACAAATCTGCATTTATGTAGCAGTGCGGTACCAAATGCTTCACAGCCTTGTTTTTGAGGGTATAAGAAAATAACTGCAGATGCTGGTACAAATCGATTTATTCACAAAATGCTGGAGTAACTCAGCAGGTCAGGCAGCATCTCGGGAGAGAAGGAATGGGTGACGTTTCGGGTCGAGGCCCTTCTTCAGACTGAGGTAGTTTTGAGGGAGTTTTCACTCTTTGCCATATCAAGTATGTCGAGTGTATTTTATTGTCATATGTCCTGAAAAGGAACAATGAAATTCATACTCGCAGCAGCACTACAGGTATGTAAACATAGTACTTTGTAGACGTCATAATAAACAACAAAAAGACTTTCAATACATCAAAAAATATATATAGTGCAAAAACAAAAAACAATGCCTCCAAATCCCTTGTGCAAACAAGACAATTTGCAGCTTGAAGTTTAGTTCGACTTTGCAGTGTTTAACAGTCTGATGGTTGCTGCTTCTGAACCTGGACATTATAGTTTTCCGGCTCCTATATCTTCTTCCTGATGGCGGAAGTGAAATAAGTTTGTGGCCAAAGTGGTGTGGGTCTCTGATGAAGCTGGCTGCCTTTTTGAGGCAGCTTCTCAGCTCCTATAGATCCCTTTGATGATTGGGAGGTCAGTACCAATGATGGACTGGGCACCAATGACTGTTTTTTGCAGTCTTTTGTCCAAAATGCTTGATGTGGGTTGAGCAGTAGAACCTATGTCGAGAGGGTTTTGCAGAGGTCAGAACCCACAGCTGTGAAATGTGAAGCAGTAAAAAATGAGGGTGAGTAAAAGGCCAGAACTGACCATGCACAGTCTGCAAATTGTGGAGGACCCATGCCTTATCATTGAAGATAGACAGAAAAAGCTGAGTAACTCAACAAGTCAGACAACATCTTTGGAGAAAAGGAACAGGTGACGTTTTCGGTCGCGACCTGTCTTCAGACCTGCCTGATGCTGCCTGACCCGCTGAGTTACTCCAGCTTTTCATGTCTATCTTCAGTTTAAATCAGCATCTGCAGTTCCTCCCTACACACCTTATTATTGCTGTGTTCAAAAATAAGATTTGAATTTCCCTCGTAACTTTGATCACCATTATGGTTTGATATCTTCCATGAGGTAAACAAGGGGCTGAGCGTCTCACCTTGTGAATTAATATTACCCTGCATGTGACTGATTGGTAGTGCGTCATAAGTTATAAGGTCATAGTAGTAGGAGTAGAATTAGACCATTCAGCCCATAAAGTCTACTCCGCCATCAATGATGGCTGATCTATCTCTCCCTCCTAACCCCATTCTCCTGCCTTCTCCCCATAATCAAAAATCTATCTATCTCTGCCTTAGAAAGACCGCCTGACTTGGCCTCTACAGCCTTCCATGGCAAAGAATTCCACAGATTCACCACCCTCTGACTAAAGAAATTTCTCCTCATCTCCTTCCTAAAAGAATGTCCTTTAATTCTGAGGCTATGACCTCCAGTCCGAGACTCTACCAAATGGTTCATGGAAGGCATCACCATGGGTTGTCTGGTAACTGTTACAGATTGTTACATTTCCCTGGTTGGGAAAAAAAATAGTATCCCAAACATCATCTTAAATGATGCTGAAATTTGCTGCTTCCACCATTCGTTCCGTACGCCCGATGTGATGATCAAGTGCTTAATCTCATAGAATAGGCTCTTTTGAAAGGTTAAGCTTCAATAGTGGGATCAATTCTATGCAAAGGGCATTTACTCTCAGTTAATGTGAAACTACCATGCAGAGAAGTTAGTATGGATGATAGCAGGGATTCAAACTGGTGAAAGATATGTGAATAATATGTAAACTATTCATAATTTTTTCCTCTATGATGAAGCATGAGGAGAAATAAAAAGTGATCATTATATCCCTTCAGCTTTAAATTCTCCACCACAAAAAGAATCAAAAATGAGCTTATGGACCTGCCCAACATTTCACTCTTTCCTGCACGATGTACTTGTTTAGATATGAAACATTGGCATGAAGTAGTTGGAGAATCGAATTATGGAAGGAATGTTCTTCCCCTCTGTAATCGGGCTTCTGAATAGCTCTTCCATAAACTAGGGTGCAGTCCGATTCTCAAACCAATTTAATTGGGGATGTTAGACTTTGTCTCTGGAACTGTTATGCACCAATGCTGAGAAGTGTATTCTGCACTCTGTATCTTTCCCTTTGCTCTACCTGATTTACTTGAGTTTGGCTTGATTGATTTGATGTGTAATTTTATCTGATTTGATTTTCATAGCATGCAAAACAAAGCCATCCACTGACCCTCGATACACATGTTAATGATAAACCTAAACCTAAAAAAGTCGTTTTAAATGAAGCAATGCGCCTTAATGTGTCGACTGCCACAGAATGGGTACTAACTGTTCAAACAAGTTACTTTTTCATTGGATTTACGCAATGTCCTAAAAACATATAAACATAGAAAATCGTTTCATTGAAATCGGTGTTATATTTTTTAAGTTATTCACATTTTAAAGTTTAAATCTATCTCTGAGGGAGGGAGGCAAGGAGGGAGGGATAAGGGGGTTTGAAGGGATGGAGTGAAGGGGGAGGGAAAGGTGGGAGGAGGGGGAGGAGGGTTGGTAGGAGGGGGGAGGGAGGAGGGAGGGCGGGGGGGGGGAGAGGATGCTGCACCAATGCAGGAGGAGGCCATTCGGCCCTTCGAGCCAACACTGCCATTCATTGTGATCATGGCTGATCATCCACAATCAATAACCCATCCTGACTGGTTAAATAACAAAGCCCTTGTTCCAGAGGTTCAAGAGCTATTGAAGTTTTTGACCTTCGAAGTGAACTATGGCTTGCCTTTTTGGTATGAAGAGGAGAAGAAAAAAAAAAGGTTTCTGGTTGGAGACTTGAGACTGGAGGCTGGAATCTGTTGAAAAAAAATCAAAACTGCTGGAGGGAATCAGCAGGTCGAACGGCATCTGTGGGGAAGGGAATTATTGATGATTCGGGTCAAGACCCAGCAATGGTTTTTTTTCCCTGCTTAGTCTTGTGAAGGAGAATAAACGTTAACAGTTACCAGGGAGGTATGGTAGAATTCAGTCAGAATCTTCTTGACTAATGTTGAGATTTTATTTTCTGACATGGTTACAACAAATCAATTCAGGCTGAAGATACTGCCTGCAAAATGTATTTGGGTCTGCAGAGATTTCAATTGCTATGCAGATATCCTTTACCTGTCTGAATCCTTCATAGTTGCTTCACAAGCTGCAATGGCTTTCAGTTGTACACCAGCTGAGAGGAGATGCCAGAGGTGGCAGAAATGATCGCAATGTTGAAGGCTTACATCTCAAAATAAACTTAATAAATTCAATGTAATCACAATGAAGTGTGTATACTATGAGAAAAGAGTGAACTATAAGATTTTATCATTCCTGACTTACCACAGTGTGAGTGTGAAATCTTAATCCTTAGTCATAGCAGGGAATATAACTATCTGAAAGCCGCTGAGATATTTTCCATGAGGCACGACTACCTTCCATTCTAATCTCTATAGTTTTCATGCATTCACTCTTAATCTGCAACAAGGTGAGTCAAATGGACAAAAAAACCTTGTGACTAACTGATCGTATTTGCCTCAAGGTAAAGACGGTTCACTGGCAATTCAATTTAACACCGAGATGGAAAAAAAACAGAGGATTTATTTTCTAAAACGTAAGTCTAATGGAGGCTTTACTGATCCCAATGAGTATTGGATGGATATTAAAAGTAAGGGAGTAGGGGAGAAAAAAACTGCAGACGCTGGTTTAAATCGAAGGTGTGCACAAAATGCTGGAGTAACTCAGTGGGTCAGGCAGCATCTCTGGAGAAAAGGAGGAATGGGTGACGTTTTGGGTCGAGACGCTTCTTCACACTGAAGAAGGGCCTCGACCCGAAACGTCACCCATTCTCTCCTTAAAAGTAAGGGAAGTCGGACCACAAATTATTTTTCCAAATTTGTATGGTAATTTATGATGAAATACTTGGAAAGCAGGCAAAATACTTTTAAAGCAGTTCCAGTTTAGTTTTGCGATACAACATGGAAACCAAGTCCATGCCAACCAGCAGTCACCCATTCTCACCAGTTCTATGTTATCTATGCTACACACTATGGGCAATTTACAGTGGCCAATTATCCAATGAACCAACACGTCTTTGGGATGTGGGAGGAAACCGTAGTGCACAGAGAAAACCCACGTGGTCATTAGGAGAAGGTACAAACTCTACGTAGACAGCACCTGATGTCAGAATCAAACCTGGGTCTTTGGCATTGTGAGGCAGCAGCTCTACCAGCTGCGATACTGTGCCACCTACAAAATGGATTGTTACTGTAGGAGCACCGTGGCAGGGATTAAAAAGTCAGGAAGATGGAATTCTATGGTAAATAAGTTCAATATGGATGTGTACTCAGTCGTTGGCAGTATCAATGCCATAAGACTGGCTCACCAGAAATCCCTTTTAAAAGCATATGTTTTTGAGGTGGAATGGTTTCTCCCTCGTTCTAATATTCACACCAAGAGGGCGACATATCGGCGCAGCGGCAAAGTTGCTGCCTTACAGTGCCAGAGACCCGTGTTCGATCCTGACTGTGGGTGCTGTCTGTGTGGAGTTTGTACGTTCTCCCTATGACCGCATGGGTTTTTTCCTGGTGCTCTGATTTCCTCTGACTCTCCAAAGATGTATAGTTTTGTAGGTTAATTGGCTTTGAGAAGATTGTAAATTGTCCTTAGTATGTAGGATAGTGCCAGTGTATGGGGTGTTTGCTGGTCAGTGCAGACTCGTTGGTCACAAGGACCTGTTTCCAAACAGTAACTATAAAGTCTAAAGTTTAACTAATTTGAGCAAAGGCTGCTTTGATATCTATATACTGAAACTCTCGTTTGTTTGTTTGTTTGTTCCTGTACAAAATGGTACAGGATAGCCCGACAATTTTAGGCCCACCTTACTCACCGTCATCCCTTTGGTGCTAATGGAAGAAGTTTCATTGAAATCGGTGTTATATTTTTGAAGTTATTCACATTTTAAAGTTTAAATCTATCTCCGAGGGAGGGAGGGGGAGGAGGGAGGGGATAAGAGGGTTTGAAGGGGATGGAGTGAAGGGGGTGGGAAATGGGGAGGGGAGGGGGGTGGGAGGAGGGAGGGAGGGTGGTGGGAGAGAGTGGTGCACCAATGCAGGAGAGGTTTGGGCCCAACAGGTCCATGGTCCACTGGAATTTAGAAGGATGAGAGGGGATCTTATTGAAACGTATACGATTATTAAGGGGTTGGACACGTTAGAGGCAGGAAACATGTTCCCAATGTTGGGGGAGTCCAGAACAAGGGGCCACAGTTTAAGAATAAGGGGTAGGCCATTTAGAACTGAGATGAGGAAAAACTTTTTCAGTCAGAGTTGTGAATCTGTGGAATTTTCTGCCTCAGAAGGCAGTGGAGACCAATTCTCTGAATGCATTGAAGAGAGAGCTAGATAGAGCTCTTAAGGATAGCGGAGTCAGGGGGTATGGGGAGAAGGCAGGAACGGGGTACTGATTGAGAATGATCAGCCATGATCACATTGAATGGCGGTGCTGGCTCGAAGGGCCGAATGGCCTCCTCCTGCACCTATTGTCTATTGTCTATTGTCTATTGACTACAATTTACAACTGGTTTTCTCTCAGCTAGAATCTTTCACCGAATGTGCCAATTTGCATCCTGCTGACCACTGATGGTCCTTGCATAGTTTGTGAGAAAAAGGTCATAAACCCGACAATTGTGACACCTGTAATTTTCAGAGTTTGCTCCCTTAAATCAGCTAAGGATTAATTGTTAAATTTGAAAACATTATTGAAGAGTCCATTCTGTCGCTAAGGTCGTTTGTGCAGAAGCACTTTCTCGTGCAAGGATTGCAATACATAAGAGCCAGAATTGGAAATGGTTGGCACCGTTTTCATAAAAAAAGATGCAGCAGCAATGATGGACAAGTGGAATAAACCACATGAGTGGGAATCAGATCTCGAGCAACTTAGGGCCCTGTTTAGGAGGAGAGTTCCAAGAACATCTCTCGCCGTACCTGCTGTAATATCTTTGCAAGCAGATGCTGACATATTGGATCTCATTCCCTGGTTTCACATGTTCTGTTGGTTGTTGCTGTCTGGCATAAGACTGCACACAAGCAGGAATTTTAATTTGCAAACTGGCATTCCTGCAGATACCTGTAATTCGATTGAAAGAAAATACATATGGAGACATCATTTACCCTGGCTCATCCTATTGAGAGACATCTGCTGATCTGATGATTTCTAATGCAAAAGAAACGTGTGGTAGTTAAACACTGCCACCGCCTTGGCAGTCAGGAATCCCACTGTGCAGAAGAGTTCACTTGGCCAGATCGCAGCCAACCTGGTCCATGCATCACAGACACCCTCCCCTGACCAACACGAGAACCACAGCCACAATATCCTTCTGCCCTGCTGACATCTCTGTCTCAGTCACTCTCTGAGGTTCATGAAGTCATGAATGGTGTCTGGGTCGCAGGCTGTGGAAACTAAAGTCCTACTGAGGGGTTACATGAAAGGTGACTGCCGCTATTTTACTGGAGAATACTCAACGTATATCAGGCTTCAATCGTGTGAAACTTGAGGCATACCATTGCAAGAACCAGGACCAGGTGATCTTGAGGAACTTCAGCAGTTTATTCTTGTCCTCCATTTCCTCCATGATCTAACTTTGCTTTCTGAGGTCCTTGATTTTAGTTTTGAGACCAATACTTTCTCTCGTATTTCTGACCCCGGGCTTTCTGTAAAGATTTGTTATTTCTCTCTTACTACATAACAACTTCCACCAATGTTTCGTCTTGTAGTGAAAACAAAATCTGGTTTTCATAGGCCCAGACCAATGGTCCTGGATGGGGTTCTCCAAAAGTCAATGGCCCCAATTTGGAGACCTCCTTTAAATATTTATTGGCTTCTTTCTGTTAGGGAAACTAAGATTTTTGATTGATTAATCTTACTGGATTCAATGAATTTGCATTTCTCTAATAGTCTTAAGAAAAAAAAATCTAATAATTTATTGACATTCCTGTCCTTGAAAACGTTCTCTTTGCTCGGTCATAACCAGAAAATGTAGTACTTTTTTTTTTAAGGATTTTTTTTTTCTGACAGCAACAGGAAAGGTATTCTTATTATCTTGGAGTTGTCATGGTAATTTATTGTGACTGCTACTTATAGACTCACCCGCAAAACTTCTAAGCGTGGTCAAAGGTGATTTCACAAGTTAAGCAACTCTTCTGGACAACCTATCACATTATTGGATGACTTACCATTGGACAAACAGTTGAATGTTATTTACTTGATCTTCTTCTTGCGTTTGAGGCAGCAGAAGTTATGAAGCTGCTTCTGCTTCTGCTTCTGCTGTCTCTGTCTGTTGTCGTTCGCCTGACTGAGGTCAGTTGACAGGGCTCACCACGGGGAGATCGACAACATGAGCCCCATTTACTTGATGCGACAGCCGAGAGACCATATGGGTTATCTCATGAATCAAATAATTACCTCAGGCTAAACCCATCAGTCACATTTATTTCAAAGAAAAACAAATAATAATCACCCATTTGTTTGTGAGGTAATTAGACAAAACCACTGATACACAGCAAGAACTCTTAAGAACATAAGATTAGGGTGGTACGGTGTCGCAGCGGTAGAGTTGCTGCCTTACTGCTCTTACAGCGCCTGAATCCTGGGTTCAATCCCGACTACGGGTGCTGTCTGTTTGGAGCTTATACATTCTCCCCGTGACAGGTTGGCTTTTTTCTGAGATCTTGGGTTTCCTCCCACACTCCAAACACGCACAGGTTTGCAGGTTAATTGGCTTGGTATAAATATAAATTGACCCTAGTGTGTGTTGGATAGTGTTAATGTGCAGGGGTCACTGGTCTGTGCAGACTCGGTGGACCGAAAGGCCTGTTTCTGCGCTGTATCTCTAAACTTAACAAAACTAAGTACAGAGCAGGAGTCGGCCACTCAGGCCACCAACCCTGCCCCATCATTCATTGTGATTATGGCTGATCTGCCTCCTGCCTCATCTCATCTTCTCCTCTTCTTTGCCAAAGCTTTGAATTCCCTGATCATTGAAAAATAAAACATCTACTTCTTATATAACCCAATTCTCACTCCTCCACAGCTCTTGGAGCAGAAAATTCCAGATTCACTGATGTCTGCGAGAAGCACTCAGAATGCCTTTTAGTTTTCAGATTACTCCCTAATCTTGTAACTAAGTCTCCCTATACCAGAATCCCCCATGTGGGAAACAGCTCAACATCCACATTTCCGTGTCCACTCATGTTCCAATAAAACCATCACTTATTCTTCTAAACACACCAAATATGGTTTGAATTTCTGCAGCCACAATAACCCTCTCATCCCTGGAATTAGTCTTGTGGATTTCTTCTGGACTGCCTCAAATGCCAGTAGATTGTTTGTTAGTTAAAATCCACACATATCTCTAGGTGTGGCCACAGCAGTGCTCTGTATAATTGAAAAAACATCTATATACTAAAACTCTCGTTTGTTTGTTTGTTCCTGAACTACAGCCAAAACGGTACACGATAGCATGACAATTTTAGACCCACCTTACTACCGTCATCCCTTTGGTGCAAATGGAAGAAATGTCATTGAAATCGGTGTTATATTTTTAAAGTTATTCACATTTTAAAGTTTAAATCATCTCCTAGGGAGGGAGGGTGGAGGGAGTGAGGGAGGGGGAGGAGGGAGGGTAAGGGGGGGAGGAGGGAGGGTAAGGGGGGGAGGAGAAGGGGGGAGCGGAAGGGGGAGGGGGAGGGAAAGGGGAGGGGAGGTGGAGGGGGTGGAGGGAGAGGGGGAGGAGGGGGGAGGGGAGGGAGGGGGAGGGTGGAAGGTGGTGGAGGGAGGGTGGAGGGGGAGGGGAAGGAGGGAGGGGAGAGGGGGAGGAAGGGGAGGGGAGGAGGGGAGGGGGGGAAGAGGGGGAGGGGGGTAGGGAGGGGGACGGGGAGAGGGGGGGAGGGGAGAGGGATGGGGGGGTGGGGGGGGGGAAGTGGGGGGAGAGGGTGCTGCACCAATGCAGGAAAGGTTTGGGCCCAACGGGTCCACTTGGTCTAGTTGATTACTAATGTTGCAGTGAACATTAAACTTGAGTTTGTGTTGAGTAGCGAAAAGTTGTGTTTTTATCTCAAGCATGCGATGTGTATCAGCAGTAGTAACGTTGGCAGTTCAATTATTTTCCCATAAAATACCCCCGAATGAATCAGATGCATGAAGGCATGCTTTTGCTGGCACCTCTCCCACTCCCCCTTCTCCTTCCATATTTTTCATATTTCATATTTCAGATACAGCGCGGAAACAGGCCTTTTCGACCCACCAAATCCGCACCGCCCAGCGATCCCCGCACACTAACACTATCCTACACACACTAGGGACAATTTTTACATTTTACCCAGTCAAATTAACCTACATACCTGCACGTCTTTCCCTTCCCTTCCCAATCGTGAGCACTCTTGGAAGCGTAAACCTTCCAAAGCAAGCCGTGCTCAGCGAATGATATATAACTACAAAATTAATCTCCTTAAATTTCCAAAACATCCATGGGAATCACACAGGTCAATTAGCTCTGATTGCATTTCTTGGTTGGCTTTGTATACTTTTTAATGACATTTTATTGGCATTAAAGACAAAAGAACCATGACTGAACTGCAGGTATCTGGAGTCATTATTTGGTACACGTAACTTTATTTGAGGTTGTACAAAATATATAGTGTTCCTATTGAATTTTATCTCTGACAGCACAGATGCACAGAAACGGGGTACTGATTGAGAATGATCAGCCATGATCACATTGAATAGTGGTGCTGGCTCGAAGGGCCGAATGGCCTACTCCTGCACCTATTGTCTATTGTCTATTGCTGAATGCTTTAGGACAACGTCTAAACTTGATTTGCGTTTCACGGTCAATGAATACAGGCATTATCTCAATTTATAAAAATAAAATGCTATTTAAAATAGATCAATGTTTATGCCAAAAAGTAATTACCAGTCAAGGCATAGGAGAGAAACTTAACTGCCTGGAGGAGATATTCCTTTCAGTTTGCACTAGTGAAAGTCCAAGTTGATCATTTCCTGGTAATTGGTCAAGTATTTAACATTAATCACAGTTAGCAAGATTAATAACAAATTGATCTGATCTTTTGTCCAAAGATATTAGGTATTTAATGGTTCACAAGCTGTACATTGTTTTTAGGATTTAACTGAATGTATGCTTTTCATTTGCCATCCTCTACCCTAAATGATGATTTTGTGCTCCTTGTTCCCATGCCAATGTCTTTGGCTAAGTATTGTTTCAAAATGGATCTCATCCAACTATTCAACGTGAGTTGTGTTTATCTTTGCTTAGTTGGATAATATTTATAGCTGTGACATCGTCTTCAATCGTGTTAACTGACTATAATTAATTTGCACTTGTTCTGAGCAAGTCACATTTGTCATGCTAGATATTAATCTACCGTGTGTCGAAAGTTGCATCGAACAGACTCACATTGACTGCCCGAATTCCAGTCCTTTCTGAACTCGGTGGGTTCAGCTGGAAACATTTCACAGCAGAAAAATCTGATTTGTGATACTCAAAACCAAGTAAACAAGGACAAGCACTGTAGAAAGCTGGCTGAGCAAGGTTGAGACAAGGTGACCTGATCTAACCCATTTCCAATATTGGGTTTGTAGCAGACTACAGCTTTTCAAATACGCATCCAAACCCTTCTCATATGTAGAAACAAAGAACTACAGATGCTAGTTTCCATCAAAGATAGACCCAAGGTGCTGGAATAACTCAGCAGGTCGGGCAGTATCTCTGTAGAGTAAGGATTCGAGGTGTTTTGGGTCAGGACCCTTCTTGAGACTGCTTTAAAAAAAATCCTGAAAGTTATTAAAGAATTGAAAGGTGATTAAGGTACCTTGGGCAGAGGTGGGAAGGGATTGGACTATGGGGGATAGGTTAGAATCGAGGTGTGTAGAGGTGAGTTCGGTGGGGCATGAGCAGGCAGAAACAACGGGTCATGCGGTGCTGAGGAATGATGAGGTTGGAGGCTGTGGAGGGCTGGTCGCCAGAGGAAATGAAATCAGAGATAATCTGGGAGTTAATCGACTGGTGCTTCTCAATGTGTTGTGTTTCTATTTGTTTCTAGTAAACTTTCAAGTAGTAAGTTCCAGTCCCCTCATCAATCTCAATTCTCTATGGAATTCTCAGTGGAATTATCTGCCACAGAAGGCAGTGGAGGCCAATTCACTGGATGTGTTCAAGAGAGAGTTAGATATAGCTCAGGGCGAACGGAATCAAGGGATATGGGGAGAAAGCAGGAACAGGGTATTGATTCTGGATGATCAGCCATGATCATACTGACTGCCGGTGCTGGTTCAAAGAGCCGAATGGCCTACTCCTGAACCAACTTTCTATGTTTCTATATTTCCTCAAATTCCCTCCAGTGCAATTACCAACAACTTTAAATCAACACTCATTAGTTTTTGTGTTGGAAGGAACTACTGGTTTACACCGAAGATAGACACAAAATGCTGGAGTAACTCAGCGTCTCTGTTTTCAGAAGATTAGTCAAACATGATTTCCCCTTCGTAAATCCATGCTGACTCGGAACGATCCTGTTACTGCTATCCAAATGCTCCGCAATTTCGTCTTAGATTTAGATTTTTTTAGATTTAGAGATACAGCGCAGAAACAGGCCCTTCGGCCCACCAGGTCCGCGCCGCCCAGCGATCCCCGCACATTAACACTATCCTAGGGACAATTTTAAAAAAAACAACATTTGCCCAGCCAATTAACCTACAAACCTGTACGTCTTTGGAGTGTGGGAGGAAACCGAAGATCTCGGAGAAAACCCACGCAGGTCACGGGGAGAACGTACAAACTCCGTACAGTACAGCAGCCGTAGTCAGGATCGAACCTGAGTCTCTGGCGCTGCATTCACTGTAAGGCAGCAACTCTACCGCTGCGCCACCGTGCCGCCCTCTTTTATAATTGACTCCAGCATCTTCCCCACCACTGATGCCAGACTAACTGGTCTATAATTTCCCTCCAAATCTCACCTTCAGCCTTTACTATTCAAAAGGATATAATTCAGTTTAGCAAATATTTCCTTGTTGGCACAATCTTATCATAGTGGACATGTATTTTATATCACATCCTACGATTTTATCAGAAGATATTGTAAGTCATGGTTTGATAATGCGTGTAGCCACCGTTCCGACCATCTCTCGCAGCTGTCAGCTGGAGCCCTTCCAATCAGTGAGTGACAGGTAAATGTGTATTTGCATTCACTCTCAATCAATTATTTTCTAAAGAGTTAATTGTCTGAGAATAATTTGACAGAATTAAATGCCGGGGTATTTTAATCCTATCATTCATGTGACTTTTGGTTGCACTGTTTGCTGATTTGTGTGGAAAAGTTCATTTCTTGAGGCTTTGTCTCAATTACCTCAAGCTGAAAATGAAATTCTCGCCCGCACATTGAAGCCAATATGTTTCAGTGTTTCTCTGGAAACTTAGGGAAAGTTAATGATTGCACAATCTACAGGTAGTATTATGTGAATAGTGAAGGAATGGATGTTGTTCACATGAACATGATCATCAAATAGGACTATTGAGCTGTTGTATTTTTCATTCTATTTTAATGTATAATTTTATCCATGACTTGGTTTGAGAACACTTATTCTTTCTCCCTTTCTCTCCCTCCTACATTATTATGCATTATTAAATGCATTTTTCCAATCTGTTTTGCAATTTCAAATATTTTCATCTTTAAGGGCCTGTTCCACTTATGCGATTTTAAGGCAACTGCCGGTGACTAGGCTGTCGCCGATAGTTCGCCGGGGTGTCGCGGGCATGATCGCGAGGAGTCTTCCAAGAATCGTAGTGGATCTCGGCACGTCGCTGAGAAATCATCCGGAGTGAAATTTCTCGGCGACAGCTGGCTTGTCGCCAGGTATCGTTGCTTATTGCGGGCGCTGTCGCATGCTGTCCCCAGGTTTGCTAGGTTCTCTTAGATGCATTTAGAAGCACGTAATATTAAAATAAGTAAAGTAATTTAAAATACCATAAAATGTTTGTGTTTAACCAATTTATTTACCGTCAGGACATTTGACAGGTAGATTGGAGGCGACAGTTTGACGGTCAGGTAAGCGTGGGAATTTTCGCGATGTTTATGGACATCAGCCATTACATTTAAAGTGAGCTCCCAACCCAGATATGCAACCCAGAAACCAGATATGCATCTCCTGTACATTTTCAAAGAATGCCCGCACACTTTTCACAAAAATCCACTTAACCACTTAAAAAAAATAAAAAATTAATACTGCTATTAGTAAACTGGAAGTAAATCCAGTTTATGCCTTGTTACATTGAAGCTTGGTTTTTAAGGAACCCATACAAAATGTTATAGTTCAAAACTCTCAAGTACTTACCGACTTGTCAGTGATGTCAGCAAAAATGAGGATGCCGGAGAAGCATTGACAGCGTGGGACTTTTGCGATGTTTCTGAAGACGGTGTAATCTCGTCCTGACTCGGCATTGTCGTGGTCATTGTCGTCGGGTAAAACTTTGACAGTCGCCGGCAGTCGCCTAAAAATCGCCTACGTGGGACAGGCCCTTTAGTTGTTTCTTGCCTTCTACCTGCATGCTGAACTAATTTACAACAAAGAGACCCTTCTCTCTCCACTCCTCTCAGCAAAACCTAAAGGTAGAACATTAACCCCTTGAAACCTGTGGAATCTACTTTTCTACTGATTGATTTCCCATCCCACAATTTGCAAAAGGGACAACTCTTCAAATGAAGTCCATTACCTGTGAAGCACTTGTGGTGCCTTGTGTTTGCTAATAGCGCATTCGCAAATTAGCCTGTCTACATTTTCCCTCAACCACAGTTTTGCCAAGATATCCTGCATAGAACAAGACCATGGACTTACCCCAAACTCCGCTGTCTATTTACCATCTGTATTATTTCAGATAATATGTACTGTTACTTGTCTTAAGATGGGTTCCGACCTGAAACTTCACTTATCCATGCTCTCCTGGATTGCTGCCTGATCCATGGTGGTTTATTCCAAAGATGGACACAAAGTGCTGGAATAACTCAGTGGGTCAGGCAGCATCTCTGGAGAAAAGGAATAGGTGATGTTTCAGGTCAGAACCCTTCTGACTAGACTGAAGAACGGTCTCAATCCAAAACGTCACCTGTTCCCTTTCTCCAGAGATGCTGCCTGACCCACTGAGTTACTCCAGGTCTTTGTTTCTATCTTGTGTCCATCTTTAACTATTTACAATTAGAGTCATTGCAATCATTATCACATCAGATCCTGTCCAATCTTAATCCTGCTTGTCTCACCAACATTGTATATTCCAGCATATTCCAATTGTAACTTCAGTGTTGAAGCCAGTGAAACTGGGCTGTCCCAGTTGGCTTTCAAAGCTCTTCTCAGAGTGTGTGTTTTATATGTGCATGGACATGTATGAGTGTGTGAGCACGTTTTGTGTGTGTGCATGTTATGTGTATCTGTGTGTGCATTTAAAATGTGCGTGTATGAGAGTATATGTGTGTTTGAGTTTCTGTATGTGCTCGCTTTATGTGAGGCTGCGTGTTGTTTGTTTGAAATTTTTTTGTACTTATCCTTTGCACACATGTCATTTGGTCTTTTTTTGTTTCACTGCCTTGCGGAGTTTGTGTAATCTAAGAAAGATTTATGTTTTACATATTGCTTGAGTCCATGTGAATGCAGTGTTGCTGCAAGCAAGATTTTCCTTGTAATTGTACCTCACTCTACTTGTCCATCTGACAATAAACTCAACTTAACTTGGCTTGAAGATAGGCACAAAATGCTGAAGTAACTCAGTGGGACAGGCAGCATCTATGGAGAGAAGGAATGGGGGTGATGTTTTGGGTCGAGACCCTTCTTCAGACTTGGCTTGATTTGGCTTGTGTGTGTGCGCGCATCACACACATGGAGGGGAATTGCACGTCCTGATGTGCGTGTTGATATAAACGAGCATTAATGTGCAAGAAATGTTGCGGCCTTACAGACGTGCCAAGTGGTGAATGGCCTCCTGAAAATTACCCAAATGGCGGCAAGAACAGGAAAGCAGAGTATTACCTGAATGGTGGCCAATTAGGAAAAGGGGAGATGCAACGTGACCTGGGTGTCATGGTGCACCAGTCATTGAAAGCAAGCGTGCAGGTGCAGCAGGCAGTGAAGAAAGCGAATGGTATGTTAGCATTCATAGCAAGAGGATTTGAGTATAGGAGCATGGAGGTTCTGCTGCAGTTGTACAGGGCCTTGGTGAGACCGCACCTGGAGTATTGTGTACAGTTTTGGTCTCCTAATCTGAGGAAAGACATTCTAGCCTTAGAGGGAGTACAGAGAAGGTTCACCAGATTGATCCCTGGGATGGCAGGACTTTCATATGAAGAAAGACTGGATAGACTAGGCTTATACTCGCTGGAATTTAGAAGACTGAGGGGGGATCTTATTGAAACATATAAAATTCTTAAGGGGTTGGAGAGGCTAGATGCAGGAAGATGGTTCCCGATGTTGGGGAAGTCCAGAACCAGGGGTCACAGCTTAAGGATAAAGGGGAAGTCTTTTAGGACCGAGATGAGAAAACATTTCTTCACACAGAGAGAGGTGAGTCTGTGGAATTCTCTGCCACAGAAGGTAGTTGAGGCCAGTTCATTGGCTATATTTAAGAGGGAGTTAGATGTGGCCCTTGTGGCTAAAGGGATCAGGGGGTATGGAGAGAAGGCAGGTACAGGTTACTGAGCTGGATGATCAGCCATGATTATATTGAATGGCGGTGCAGGCTCGAAGGGCCGAATGGCCTACTCCTGCACCTATTTTCTATATTTCTATGTTTCTATTGTAGGTTCATGGCAAAATTTAGTTAAACGGGAATTGTTGAGCAGGAGTGTAAGTTGCAAATGTGCAAGAAAATAAGGGGGAATGGAAATATTGGGATTGGTCAGCTGGGCCACCATAGATTGGACGCGCTGAAGAGCTTCCTCCTGTGTTGTAATAACAATGTAGCCTGATCGCCAATTATCTTAAAGCCCTTAGCAATTTGACCAAGTTATTGCCAGAATAATAAGCAAATTGCATTCTGAGTGGCGTCCTTGATCTGAGGAACAGTTATGAGAAGTTAATTTGAGCACCATTCAATCTGCCAGCTACACTGAGACTGGTCATCTGATAACCCCAGAACGATGTCCAAGACCCTTGCTGGACATTACAGCACAGCGATCCACTCAATAAAACTATCAAAGCTGCTTAGGTTTATTTTTATAGAACAAATTCGCAGCTTGTCCATCCATTCATTCTATGGATCTTCCATTGATCCTTCAGAATATGTTCAGAAAGATTACTGTTTTTATTGGGGGGATTGTACTTTGGTAAGAGAAAGGAGGACAATGACCAGCATCCAAGTAGATTGATATAAGCCCAGCTTGTTCAGCTGCATTTGACAATGAAAATGGAATCAATTGCTGCTGCACTCATTCCCGTGCAATAAAAGAATAATCCTGTGTCTTGATTTCAGGTCGCAACTGTTACAGGGCTTTAACTAAACAGACCATCTCAGCAAATGAAACTATTCTTTCTAAACTGATACTTCTTTCCCCCCCCCCTCACTCGTTCATTTTCTTTTGATAAGATGTTGAGATTTGGTTGGCTTTCTGACGGAGTTTGGAAGGAATATAATTAAAGGCCCAAACCTTCCACCGAATCGTGAAGGATATCTGCATCGGCCAAGCACGTGAGAGAAAGAACACAAAGTAAAATCGGGAACAGCTAGGCTGTCGCCCTCTCCTCCAAGAACAGCATCTCTCAACGGTCAGAGAATGAATATAAATGGGGTTACATTTTTCTGGACATCTCCCACGTACAATCGACACAAGGTATTATCCTGTCACCTGCCAAGTTGTGGACTTCCTCATTCGTCTGATAAACGGGCTTTGTGTATAAATTTTTCTAGCTACCCATGAATACAAAACTGAATCATCAGTTTTTCATTAGAACATTTTTGAAGCTTCAGTGGCAAAATCTGGTGCTGTCAATTTTAGGTGTTCCGGTTCATAAAAATAACTAAATCACCATTTACACGCTTCATCGGACAATTTAATTCTGAGACTATCGTGCTCTGCATCTCCTCCTTAACCAAGTAGAAGCATTTCCATAAAGAAACAAAAGCTAATGCTCCTTTTAACAAGAATAAAAAATAAATGATAAACATTTTCTCTGCAATAAGCAGATTCTCTGTTAAATTAGCAGAAACGATGCTGTGAAAGGCTTTGCAATTCAAAGCTATTGTCATTAGCTACATCAGCATAATGCCATAACTATAATATAATTAAATAAAATAGAAAGGGAGATTGGGGTGGATTGTCAAAGTTATTTATGTTCAGAAAAATGACTGGATGAACTGTAATCAAACTGGATATTGCTCGAAAATGGGATGACCCCCTAACTTGGCTGTCAACAGCATAATCCGAAGACTGAAGAGTAGCTTTAAAGAAGATACGTCTCTAACCGTGACAATAAGATATTGCAGAGAGCTGTGGATGTAGCCCAGGCCATCACACAAACCACTGCGCCCTCACCCACCACTCTCCATCGACTCCATCAACACCTCAAGCTGCCTTGGGAAAGCAGTCAACATAATTTAGGAACATTTTCACCCCAGTCATTCCCTGTTTAACCTTTTCCCATTGGGCAGATGATACAAAAACTAGAAAGCATACCACAATATTCAGCAAAAGGTTCTCCCTTGCTGTTTTTCAGACCACTGAATGGTCCTCCCTTGAGCGAGGGTGTTGTCCTGATCTCCCAAGCAACCTTATTACAGACATTGTACTTTTTTTTAACCTGCACTTTCTCTGCAACTGCAACTCCACAATGCTGAAACCACATAGCTTGCGTCTTGGTATTTTCTCTTTGCCTACTTGTCTGCTTATGTAAGTCTTGAATTTTTGCATGTAAAGTACTATTTGACTGGATAGCACACAAAATGAAGTTTTTCGTTGTATCCCTGTACAGGTGACAATAATAAACCATTGCCATTAACCAAACATAAACTGCAGATGATGATAAACCTTTTCTCTGCAATAAGCAGATTCTCTGTTAAATTAGCAGATACGATGCTGTGAAAGGCTTTGCAATTCAAAGCTATTGTCATTAGCTACATCAGCATAATGCCATAACTATAATCTAATCAAATAAAATGTGTTTTAAATGCAAGCAAGGAACATTGGAATAACAATCTGCATAAATTAGTATTGTTTTCAGTTTCAGTGATCAAAATGGATTAATGACAAATCAAATAATGATGATATGCATTTTCTGCTTGCTCACAGAACACATCCAAAACTGCTAAAGTAGGTAAAGGATTGCAAAAGGAATGGTTTACTTGCTGGAATTTTAAAGGATTTATGTGTTCTACTCACATAATGAACTCACAGTGGTATTTGTCCCCCATCAGGATAAGCTAATCAAAAATGCACCTTATTTTAATTGTCAATTAAATGTATTCTAGCTCAGGTTTACCATGGAGCCTCTAGTACAATGAATGTTACGATGAGTCAGAGTGTAGGAGGAAATTGATGACCTGATTGGTGTCAGAATCTAACTCTTAATGTGAGCTTGATCAAGGAGCTGACTGTTGACTTTGGGAAGGTAAACATAGACATAGAAAATAGGTGCAGGAGTAGGCCATTCGGCCCTTCGAGCCTGCACCGCCATTCAATATGATCATGGCTGATCATCCAGCTCAGTAACCTGTACCTGCCTTCTCTCCATACCCCCTGATCCCTTTAGCCACGAGGGCCACATCTAACTCCCTCTTAAATATAGCCAATGAACTGGCCTCAACTACCTTCTGTGGCAGAGAATTCCACAGACTCACCACTCTCTGTAGTAAAGCTGTAGGTCCATGCACCTGGCTTCATCAGCTTTGAGATTCAGAGTGTGCACGTCTTTGAAGACCTGATAGACACAAAATGCTACAGGAATGGGTGACGTTTTGGGTCAAGATACTTCTTCAGACTGAAGAAGGGTCATGACCCGAAATGTCACCCATTCCTTCTCTCCAGAGATGCTGCCTGTCCCTCCAGCATTTTGTGTCTATCTTCGATCTGCAGTTCTTTCCTCCGCACTCTTTGAAGACCTGTCCTGGGCCAAGCACATCAATGCAACAAAAAAAAACTCATCAACGCCCTGACTTCCTCAGATGTTTGAGGAGGTTTGGCACATCGCCGAACACCCAATTGAACCTTTAGAGTCGTACTGTAGAGAGTATACTGACTGGTTGCATCATGGCCTGGTTTAGTAACTCGAATGTCCAGGAGCAAAGAAGGCTGCAGGAAATAATGAACATTGCCCAGTCCATCATGGGTACCGCCTTCCCCTTCATCAACGGGATCTACAGGAAACACTGCCTCAATCAGGTAGCCGAGATCATCAAAGACTCACACCCTCATCTCGCTGCCACCACCAGGAGAAAGGTTCAGCAGTCTGAGAACCATTACCTCTAGGTTCAGGAACAGCATTTTCCTCGAAACTTTCAGGTTCCTGAACCACACTGTACACCTCCAACCACAACTCCACCTCATCAGTGAGCTCTTGTGGACTTGTTCTAGGTTGCATAGTGTCCTTCAGCTCACATTGCACACTTATGGTCTGAGGATGATTTGACTGGTTAGCACACAACAAAAGCTTTTCACTGTACCACAGAACAGGTGACAAAAAACTAAAACTGAACTGAAACTGATTACCAAGTATAACTGATAATTTATTGTATTATTGCTAATTGTATGTCTTATTTATTGTGACATTGCATTTAATGTGTCTGTTACGCTGCAGCAAAATGTCATTGTTTTGTTCCCGGTGCATAAAACTATTATTCTTGAATATTGCAAAAATAGATAGAACTACTGAACACCTGCGCTCGGTCCGCATTAACGCAACTGATCTCCCGGTGGCCCAGCACTTTAACTCCCCCTCCCATTCCCAGTCTGACCTCTCTGTCATGGGCCTCCTCCAGTGCCATAGTGAGGCCCGCCGGAAATTGGAGGAGCAGCACCTCATATTTCGCCTGGGCAGTTTGCGGCCCGGTGGTATGAACGTCGACTTCTCCAACTTCAGATAGCTCCTCTGTCCCTCCCTTCCCCTCCTCCTTCCCAGATCTCCCTCTATCTTCCTGTCTCCACCTATATCCTTCCTTTGTCCCACCCCCGACATCAGTCTGAAGAAGGGTCTCGACCCGAAACGTCACCCATTCCTTCTCTCCCGAGATGCTGCCTGACCTGCTGAGTTACTCCAGCATTTTGTGAATAAATCGATTTGTACCAGCATCTGCAGTTATTTTCTTATGGAACTAGTGTACGGTTGGCGTGGACTCAATGACATGCTCAATCTCGAAACTAAACTAAATTTTTGAATCTTTGGAAAAAATTGAGAATCTCAAAACCTTCATTGATTTTCCTTGGACACCTTGGCTTAAAATATTATTCCTTGATATCATTTTTTTTTAATGCGCAAAAACCCAATCGTTCAACTAAATCTTGATTGCCAAGCACATAGAATGTACATTTCTGGAAATGATGGTGAGGTTCTCTCAGCATGTGACCACTTGCTGTCCATGTTTCAGTGTCATCCATCAATGTGCAACAACGTGTGCCAGACTAGAGAAGTGAAACGTCATTCGTAACTTGGTATTGGCAAGCACATTTTCCCAGTGTAAAATTCTCTGGAGCAGGAACCCTGTGTTCAAATCAAACTATTGAGCGTTGTTGAATGGTACTTTATTGTCACATGTACCTCAGTACAGCGAATTTCTTTTTGCATACAATTCACCGGCTTCAATCTTCGCTATGGGTGCTGTCTGCAAGGAGTTTATACATTCTCCCTGAGACCGCGTGAGTTTTTCTCTGGTGCTCTGGTTTCCTCCCACATTCCAAAGACATTCCGGTTTATAGGTCAATTGACCTGTAAATTGTCCCTAATGTGTAGGACAGAACAAGTGTATGGTTGGCATGGACTCGGAGGGCCGAAGGGCCTGTTTCCATGCTCAATCTCTAAACTAAACTAAAGTTCAGTATTTTCCCAGCTCTTCCATCTCACACCTTGTTTGGTGTGCATACTGATTGCTATACACCCCAAAAAGTGAATGGGCATACAGATGAATGTTGTGGCCAGAAAACTGCACTCAGAGTTGAATACTTTCGATTGCTTCTGATAGATTGTAGCAATGTAGTGAAGCAATATCAGAGGGATTGAATTTACTCTGAGAAGTCGTGGATCAGGTTTGATGGTTCTGAACACCAAAAGAGATGAAATTAAACAGTCTGTTGAGGAATTAGGCCATTTTGTGAGTAATGCTCTGGGGTTTTGATTTATAAGACAACATGAGAAGCAGCTTGATTAATGTTACCTGCCATCGTACTGAAGCCTTTATGATAAATGGGAACTTTAGTTAGTAAGCTGAAAGTTGATCAATATCCTTCTTATTCTTTTACTTTTAATTTACTAGATACAAATTATTTAATCCATTCCAGGTTTTGTATGTGATACCGTGACAATCTGACCATTGATGGAGCATATGTTTGCAATCTCCTGCAGATTGCGGCACAGTGTGAGCTGGTTTGGGCTAAATATGGAGGATTCTAATCCCTTCTCTGGAAAAATACAGAAAGGGAATTGCATTCTAGCATTATACTTGGTATTGGTTTCCACCATTTTAGCATCATGGAGATGAGGGTGACACAGTGGTAGAGTTGCTGCCTTACTGTGCCAGAGACCCGGTTCAACTGCTGACTATTGGTGTTATCTGTACAGAGTTTGTACGTTGTTCCTGTTCTGTGTGTGTTTTCTCCAGGTGCTCTGGGTAATAGGAATCCGAGGGGTAGTTTTTTCGCACAAAGGGTGGTGGGTGTATGGAACAAGCTGCCAGAGGAGGTAGTTGAGGCTGGAACTATCCCATCGTTTAAGAAACAGTTAGACAGGTACATGGATAGGACAGGTTTGGAGGGAGATGGATCAAGCGCAGGCAGGTGGGACTAGTGTAGCTGGGACATGTTGGCCAATGTGGGCAAGTTGGGTAGAGGGGGCCTGTTTCCACACTGCACCACTCCATGTCTGCTGGGTCTCAATCCCCTTCGATTCTTCCCCAGAGCATCACATGGAAAGAGACTGCAGTGTATGGTTCAAGGGGGGGATTCTGAGGAAATCTCCCTTCAATAAAGGGTGAGAATTGGTTGTGCGGGCATCAATTTGGAGGGAATTGGTGGTTGAATCAAGGATTGTTATTGCACGTGGTTGGGACCGAGTGTAGCAGCTGGGGATCCAACAGGTAATCAGGAGAGGATCAGTAGTAAAGTGGAGGAAACCAGCTCTGGGGGATTGGAGTAAATAATCAAGTCAGATTGCAGCACGACTCAGACTCAGTGCTGATTGTCCTCCTTCCCTCCTCCTTCCCTCCTCCTGTGTTGTAAGATTATGTGATTCAAACTGCGTCACAGTAATTACTACATGGTGTATTTATGGAGGACATTGCATCTGCCAATAAATTGAAGTTGTGTGGCCAATAGATCCCTTAATTAACAGTCTATCATACTGTATGCAAAATCAAGTTGTTCAGAAAGCTGACTTTATTTAAGAGTAAAACTACGGCACGGTGGCGCAGTGGTAGAGTTGCTGCCTTACAGCGAATGCAGCGCCGGAGACTCAGGTTCGATTCTGACTACGGGTGCTGTACTGTAAGGAGTTTGTACGTTCTCCCCGTGACCTGCGTGGGTTTTCCCCGAGATCTTTGGTTTCCTCCCACACTCCAAAGACGTACAGGTATGTAGGTTAATTGACTGGGTAAATGTAAAAATTGTCCCTAGTGTGTGTAGGATAGTGTTAATGTGCGGGGATCGCTGGGCGGTGCGGACTTGGTGGGCCGAAAAGGCCTGTTTCCGCGCTGTATCTGAAATATAAATAATAATATGAAACTCACTGAATAAAATTAAAAAAATTCTCAGGAAGTGAGTGTGAGAATCTATGCTATTAGTTGATAGTTACGCCCCTTTTTCCTTTCTGTATTAAAAAGTAAACAATCGTGGAAAAGTTGTTCTTCCCCTCTCCTGAGTTGAGATCTTTTCAGACACTAGTATTGTGTCTGGAGATCCTCACGGGAAGAACCCCATGGTGGAATAAATCTGACGTGCTCTTCCAGTATTACGTGTGATTATTCAGACTGAAGGTAAAGAACTTGATTTATCAAGTGTATGTAAAGTTGCACGTAAATAAAATCAATCAACAGCAAACTTGATTGGCAGAGGAATTATCCAGTTATTTTCGTAAGTTCATAAATCATCGGAGCAGAATTAGGCCATTCGGCCCAATAAGTCTACTCTGCCATCCAATCATGGCTGATATATCTTTCCCTCCTAACCCCGTTCTCCTGCCTTCTCCCCATATCGCCTGACACCTAATCAGGAATCTCTCTCTCTACGTTCAAAATATCTATTGACTTGGCCTCCACAGCCATCTGTGGCAATGAATTCCACAGATTGCAGATTTTCAACAGTCATCCAACCAGTGTTTATGACTTACTTATGTCTTAGAAATATAGAAAAATAGGCGCAGGAGTAGGCCATTTGGCCCTTCGAGCCAGCATCGCCATTCAATATGATCATGGCTGATCATCTAAAATCAGTACCCCGTACCTACTTTTTCCCCATATCCCTTGATTCCTTTAGCCCCAAGAGCTAAATCTGACCCTCTCTTGAAAATATCCAGTGAATTAGCCTCCACTGTCTTCTGTAGCAGAGAATTCCACAGATTCACAACTCTCTGGGTGAAAAAAAAATCCTCATCTCAGTCTTAAATGGCCTACCCCTTAATCTTAAACCGTGACCCCTGGTTCTGGACTCCCCCAACATCGGGAACATTTTTTCTGCATCTAGCCTGTCCAATCCCTTAAGAATTTTATATGTTTCTATAAGATCCCCTCTCATCCTCCTAAATTCCAGTGAATACAAGCCCAGTCGACCCATTCTCTCATCCATATGTCAGCCCGCCATCCTGGGAATTAACCTGGTGAACCTACTCTGCACTCCCTCAATAGCAATAATGTCCTTCCTCAAATTAGGAAATCAAAAGTGCACAATACTCCAGGTGTGGTCTCACCAGGCCCCTGTAAACTGCAGTAGGATCTTGTTGTTTCGAAACACAAATCCTCTCGCAATGAAGGCCAACATGCCATTGGCTTTCTTCACTGCCTGCTGTACCTGCATGCTGACTTTCAGTGACTGATGTACCATCACACCAGGTCTCGTTGCACCTCCCCTTTTCCTAATCTGACACCATTCAGATAATAATCTGCTTTCCTGTTCTTGGCACCAAGGTGGATAACCTCACCTTTATCCACATTATACTGCATCTGCCATCCATCTGCCCACTCATCCAACCTACCCAAGTCACCCTCCAGCCTCACAGCACCCTCATCACAGCCCACACTGCCACCCAGCTTTGTGTGTTTATCAGCTGAATGTGCTGAAGATGGTCCAGAGAACGACAAGCTCAACTGCATTTGAGCAGTCCTGGCTTACGCTGGCACTAGGACAGGACAAATCTCTGCCTGTCAGTTATAATACCAATTACTGACTTGAACAGTTCATTTTGCACAGAAAACATTTTTTTCCCCAGAGCCTGTGGCTGACCTATGTTCAAATATAGTCCAATTATTAAAATTCAAGAGGCATTCAGAAATATTAAAAAAAATACTGGAGATATCTGCCCTAGTGCTATGCAGGCATTTTACAGGCATTTTAAAGGTAACTGGCTATGGTAATCTATAGAGCATTATAGAGCATGGTAGCGCAGCGGTAGAGTTGCTGCTTTACAGCAAATGCAGCGCCGGAGACTCAGGTTCGATCCTGACTACGGGTGCTGCACTGTAAGAAGTTTGTACGTTCTCCCCGTGACCTGCGTGGGTTTTCTCCGAGATCTTCGGTTTCCTCCCACACGCCAAAGACGTACAGGTATGTAGGTTAATTGGCTGGGTAAATGTAAAAAAATTGTCCCTAGTGGGTGTAGGATAGTGTTAATGTATGGGGATCGCTGGGCGGCACGGACTTGGTGGGCCGAAAAGGCCTGTTTCCGGCTGTATATATATGATATGATATGATATGATGATATTATTAGAAATTGTGGAATGTTATTTTGTGAGAGGAACTACTGACTACAGATCAAAAATAATATTGGTATATGGTATGGATTAGGCTTAAGAAACATGATACTTGCAGAACAGATCAGTAGCTACATCGTGAGACTTCATCACATTGTTGTATTAGAATTAAATTGGACTGATCGAGAAAGGGGAGGACCTGAGGAAATGAAATGGGTTGACTTTTTGATTTTCATGCTTCAGAAATGGAATTGAAGTAAATGCTATGGGCACTGTGATCCACAGAAAAGCTTTTCTCTTGTCTAATGTGCAGTCTTGTTAAAGCAAGCACCGTGGAGGAGAGTTGCTCGGCCTCTGACGGTTTGACAATGCAGCTAAATGTTCGCACCCTTACTAATGGGCACAATTTGCCCAGTGCCCATGTGGATAACTAGTGAGGTTATGACTCACATGCACCAGAAGGCCTCTTTGCTACTAAGAATTATTTTTGCTACTCTTTCTTACCAATAATTCTAATTGGTGGAAGAATACCAATTATTTTATGACTGCAACATTGTCCAGTAGATTGCGAGGTTGAGGCAGTATTGAACATGCGTCAAAAACAGACAATGCTGGTGAATCCCAGCAGGTCAGGCAGCGTCTGTGGTGAAAAAAGTAGTGGTTAATGTTTCGGGTTGGACTGCATATTTCACCAGAAGCCCTCCCCCATCCGGAAATATATTGTTTGGAGATGCACGCAACATTTACAGGTTTTTAATTTTTATTTACAAGTAAGCATGCATCTATTTCCAAATGTTGTGGCGGTCCCTGGTGGTGAGCCACGCGTTGCACGGACCCTCGGCTCGAGGAGGTGGGGTCATGGAACTTGGAATGGGGAGGAGTGGCAGTTGTTCGTGGAGTTCCAGGAGGAGTTGAACTAGCTGGGGGTTTGGGGAGCTGTCTGGTGCTTAAGAAATAAAGAAAACTTCGCTTGACACGTGTCGCACTTCTTTGGCTTTGCTTGACACTCGTGTCCCGCTTCAATGCTATCAAATAATAATTATCACATGTATGGAAAGAGGAACAAGCCAACTCCAGTGAACCCCAGCTGAAAAATTGGAGACACAAGAGACTGCAGATGCAAAAATTTAAACTGCTGGATGAACTGAGTGGGTCAGGCAGCATCTGTGAGGGAAATGGACAGACAACATTCAGGTTGGGACTCTTCTTCGGACAGAGTCGACTGTGATAACTTGCAGAGAGAGGTGCAAGGCCTCATTCCTTACCCTCCACTCTTTGTGCCACATTTCTCCCCTCTACTCCAACAGTCTGAATAAGGGTCCTGACCTGAAACTTCATCTGTCTATTTCCCACATCAGTTGTTGCCTGACCCATTGAATTCCTCCAGCAAAGATAGACACAAACTGCTGAAGTAACTCAGCGGGACAGGCAGCATCTCTGGAGAGAAGGAATGGGGGACATTTCGGGTCATCCATTCCTTCTCTCCAGAGATGTCAGTCCTGCTGATTACTTCAGCATTTTGTGTCTATCTTCGGTGTAAACCAGCATCTGCAGTT